>NW_028139370.1:0-40147 GCF_965202585.1 Thalia democratica | reverse complement strand
ATTTAACTGGTATCAGATAAAATTTACTGATTGTTTCTCTGTCTTTCTCAGAGACTAAAAAATTATACACGCATCCGAAACTGATGAGGATAGCGCTGAACATTGCTGCTTTAATTTGAAAATAAAACTTTTTGCAATCTGCTTGTTTACTACCTGTGACGTCACTAAGTTATTTAGAGCGCAACGAAACTGTTGAGTCATTTGAAGATTGAAACAAATATATAACTTTTATTCGTTTGGATTCAAATATTGTCGCTTTATTATTATAAAACAGTTAATTTTGTATTTAAAAATAACAAAATATTTATATGCAGTTTAAATACTTATACAATTTTTTTACTAACAGTATAACATAAGCTTGCATACAAAACAAGTATGTTTTATATTGTTTACATCAAAACAACATTAAAATAATTGTATTCTTTTTTTGATTTTGAACTAGTTTTCCGCTGTAAATTAGTTTAATTTGTAAAGTTTTTATTTTAGCAACTAAGTTTTATAAAAGTGTATAAGTTTGCTAACTAACTAAAAATTAAGAATAAAATAACAAAAAGTTGATAACCTTCAATTTTACTTCAAAGTACTATTCATTGCATATAGTGTTTTGTGAAGAAAATCGAAATATAAAATTTTAAGAAATATACTCAAAAAATCAGTACTTCGTAAAAATAACTTATAAAGCACTGAAAACTTATCACTGTCATTTGACAGCGTTCAAACCTGCTATGTAGGAATGGAAAACTATTAAAACAGATACTTTGTACCAGTGTCATAGCGTGGTATTTTGGTTAGGGGGTGCGCACTTTTTTTTTTAATTCCCTAAATTAAAACTTCTGTAATAAGCTATAAAAATTTCTTTTCATAAGTAATATAATTGAAATAAGTTCATTAAGTAAAAAAAGTTCGAAGTAACTGTTTTAAAAAATACTTATATATTACAAAATTTAACAATTAAAAAAAAGTATAAGTTTCATTAGAATTACTTATACTTGCACTGAATAAAAATTGCTTTTACTACCTACAGTCAACTTTATATCTTATAAAATGAATTTTTTAAATAAAACGAAAGTATCTGTTTTATTTATAAAAAAATATCAATTTTTTTAGTATACAATACAACAGTGATAACAACACCTTATTGCACATAATTTAAATAAAGTTACACAGAAGTTAAAAAAGACCAACTTTATTACGTTATTACAGTTTATTACAACTTTGTAAAATAGTTAAAAGTATACTTTTTAGATTTAATTCATCTGATTGTATTTGTTTAAAAAAAATCACAAACAAAGTTTATTTCTGATAGGCCGACACGCTTTTCCTTGTATGTTTACAAAAATAAAAACTAGCAGTATAATTAACATTTGTAGCAAAATTGTAGCAAAAAAAACTGGTAAAATTTTATAATTTTCCTTTAAGGGTGACGTATTTTTGTTAACTTTTTGTAGAAAAATCTGCCATAAGTTATACTACAGCGGTGCACTACACTAATTGCGTGCTTTTTGAGTCTGAATTCTTATGAAGTTAACGAAGTTAAAAAAATTTCCTTATGAAGTTCATCAACATCGGTGCGCACTTTTGTTTACGCACCGAATCAGTATACTGGTAAATTTACCTAACTTGTCGTTAATTGGTATTCAAAATTTCGTATAAATTTTTGAATACTAGATAAACATAGTTGAAAAAAGACAAATTAATCAGAAAAAATATCAATAAAGGATAAAGATATTACATTCTTTTTTTTACTTCTTTTCTTTTTTTTTGGGTGGCACGCATGCGCCAGTGTCCCTCCCTACGCTACGCCCCTGCTTTGTACTGTTTGTTTTTACTTTTATAAACCAATTTGTATTTAAAGATATAGTTATCAAAAATCAGTTAATTTTCCACCTGTGACGTCACTAGGTTTTTAAAAGCGAAACAAATTTCTTAAGCTATTTATAAATTTTTAGATCGTTAGTAGTTGTTTTATAAGATTTACTTAAACAATTAAATATTTTTTGAGTCTAACGATTTAGTTTAATTTAAAATTGTTTATAGGTTTCAACCAACATTTTCTATGTTGTTTTAAGCAAAAGTTTATTAATGTATCGATGTATTACAGTTAACTGATTAATTTTAATCTCTTTGGTCATAAAAAAATATCTTTAGGTTAAAAATTATAAAAGTATGTTAATTTAACGTTTGATCAGGTAATTTTTTTAGAAAAAGCTTGTCTACTTTGTGTCTTTAGTTTTAACTAGATAATAATAAAATATTCTTGAACAAGGTAATAGTAAATTTATACGTATATTTACTATTGGTTTTGATGTATTATTTATTCACTGTAATTCAACAAAGTCAAAATTTACATGGGTTTTCTAATATATGTTACTTATCATATGTAATATGGTAAATAATTTTGAACCAAACTTTGTAAAAAACAAGGCGTAAGTTAGCATACGACGTATTAAGAGCGTTTAAAGCTCATTAAGCTCATTTTCATTTGTTATATATTTTTCAGCTGTTACCAATAGTAGTATTTGTCTTAAAGTTAAAGTAATATTTAAAGCTTAGTTTTTATTGTCGTTAAGTTTATGTGCAGTGATTATTAAGAATGTTTGTGATTAAAACAAAGCTAAAACAGCATAAAAGAATTCAAAAGATTTGATAATCTAATGTTAACTTATTAACATAATTCAAACAAAGTTTAAGAAGTTACAAAAGTATAGTGAGTAGTTTATACACAAGGTGGAATTTTATTGTGTTGCATATGTTCTTTTTTGTTTTAGTTTTGTACTGATCTTTTTATTAAAAAATTTTATTTCAACTTTCACATACATTGCAATAAGCTGTTATTAAGCATAATAAACATCTTGTAATAAAATTTTCAAGTGGTCTTTTTAGTTTATAATTTTACAGGTTTAACATTTTACAATTATTAATCTAAGAAATATTATCCTACTATTAAATATACCATGCTTTACTTTTGGTTAAATTATTATAATCCTTTTCATTATGCTAATCAAAAAAAAGACTGAACACTAATAAAAATTAAATTCACAAAAAAAGATTCTGTTCAGTTAAATTAAGCTGACATTTTACTAACTTGCTAACTTTAATATAATAAAATAAATTATTATATATGATTGACTTTTTCTGCTAAAGTTAAAATATAAAATGAAATAATTTAACTGTTTTAAATATTGATCATAAGCTTAGAAAAAGAGGAACTACTTAACTTGGTTATTAGTTCAACATTTTTACTGAAAATTTGTTTGTTTGCAGAAACATTACTTTAGGTATAATCATGTTTTTTATAGTGCGAGCAAAACAATAAAGAATTTTTGGTAAAAAATCCAGTGAGATCAGTTTCCAAAATAATTACCAAAATATTAATAAAAATGTTAAAAAATGTCTACGTAGATATTTTATTATTGTTTATAAATCAAAAAAAAAGAGTCAAAAGTTTCAAGTGTTATGAACAACATAAGTTTTAGTTTTTTTTTAAGTTTAAGAGTCTGTTTGAGAATACATACATACTTAACGCTTATTATAGTATATAGTATAGAAAGTTACTTTAAATTTTGAAGTACAAATTGTCGGAAATGTATGTTTTATTCAAAGCTTTTTAAGAACTTTAAAACTTCGAATAGAAAAATAATAAATTGTGATACTTTTTAGGAGAATCAGGAATATAAACAGACTTTAGTTCATTCTATAATCTAAACAACACACTAATATAACTATAATAATAATTATAACAATAAACAGGTCCCAAATCTTCGACAGTAAAACCAAACAGCGCGGCTTAGCAGTGTAAATAATATAACATACTAAATATCATAGTAAAACACGAGTAAAAAAGCGGGCCTTGCACTTATTATATTACAAGTTGTATAAATTGTAGTAATCTATAAATTTAACAACAGCTATCTATTGAAACATCAAAATAAAACTAATAAAGTATTTTGAAAAATCACGATATGTTTAAAAAAAATTACTTCCATATATGACTTTTTATCAAAAATATCGGTGGTATAGTTGCAATTAGGTCTATAATTTAACAATTCAACGTCCCTGCTATCTAACAGAAAAAAAATAAAATTTTTGTTTAAAATTTAAAGTTTTGTTTACAATAAAATCAAATATTACTCAATATATTTAAATAGTATTTGTAAAACAAAGAAGTTCTTTTTAGCATATGACGTCACTAGAGCGCTTAAAGCTTAAAGCAAAAATTTCGCTGTGGTTTTTGTGAACTGATAAAAACAGATAAGTGACTTAAACTTAGATAAATTGTTAACGTTATTAATTTTAGGAACTTTGTTTGTATTTGACATATTATGATTACCTTTAAGCTTTTTTGTTTTCATCTTGTTTGTCTATACTTTTATAAGTTGTTCAACAAAGCTTATCAGAGAAAATAAAAGTTAACTAACCTAAATTAATAGGAAACTTTACATTCAGTACCAAAAACTATTTCTGATTAAATTTACGTTAGTATTATTAATTTATTATTTTATTTTATGCGTTGCCAAACGTTATTTCAAACTTGGACCAGTGTTTTAGAAAAAGGAAATCAATTTTTAGCTAGATTTTTTTCTATTTTAAATATTTTCATTTAAGTAATTGCTAAGAAAGTTCTACAAAAATTAGTTTTTTTACTAGAACATAAAAGTGTTTTTGGTTTTAATGAATGGTAAATTTTAAATTTGTTTTTTAAAGTACTAATTATAAAAACTTATTTTACGTTTTCAACGTATAAAGTTATAAATATATTTTTTCTTATTTCATTTATATAAAATCAATTTTATAATTGCTTTTGTCACCATGTTTAAAAAACAATAGTTTTCTTATATGAAATTAGAAATTAAGCTATGCGACAAATTAATCAAAAATTACAATACACTAGTTCAAATATATAATATTAGCCATACTTAGTTGAAAATTAAAACATAAAAAAACGCAATAAGCTCCACTCATTAGTCGAAATTAAAAATCTAAAAGTTATATAATTCATATTTAGTAAAAGACTTGTATTACTTGTAAACATATTTGTAATAAAGGTACTATTTTGTACAAAAAACAACAACATATGAATTATTAAATTTTAGGATAACTTTTATTTGATTAGTTTAAGTTAGATATGTTGATTACTTTACATTAATTTAACTGAGTAAATGTTTCCTGTAATAAACAGGTGCAAATTGTATGTCTAAAAACTCTAGCACGACAGCTTAGCAGTGCAAGTGATGTTTAAATATAATGGTAAAACACGAGTAAAAATCAGCAGCTTTTTAACTCGTAACGTCACTAGATTGTTCACAGCGCAACAATATTGTATAATTATTTATTTAAAAGAAAAGTTTTAATTGGTTTGTGCGCTTGGTTTTTTCTCTATGATCACATTACTTCTGAGTCGAATGATTTTTTTCAACTGAGAAATATGAAAAAGTTTGATAGCTTTCTTATTGAAATATAACTAATAGTTTGAACTAAAAATTACATTTAACTTTATTACAAAAGGGTTGATCATGCCAATTCGATCATCAGACCACAAGTTTCGGTAGACTGAGACCGGTTTTGTCCTTATTAGGACTCATCAGTCAGTCACAACCGAAAAACTTGTAGTCGTCAATCTACAAACGGTTTATAATAATAAACCGTTTGTAGATTGACGACTACCAAGTTTTACGGTTGTGACTGACTGATGAGTCCTAATAAGGACGAAACCGGTCTCAGTCTACCGAAACTTGTGGTCTGATGATCGAATTGGCATGATCAACCCTTTTGTTAAATTTGAGCTTGTCTCACGGCAAACGAAAGTCCGGACTTGTTCTGCAGACTTTCGCCAATTTTGTTGATTAACTTTATTACTTGTATTGTCAATATAATCATTTGGTTTTACTTATTCTTTTAGATTAAAACTTGCTTAGAATTTTTTCTTACTTGAATAGATTTCAAGTACATTTATTAACAAAAAATTAAAACAGCTTGCATAATAACTAAAAAATATCAAAAGGCCAAAAATCGATAAACTAAAGTTTACTTAAACCTAATTTAAAAATTATTTTAGTCCTAGTTGAAAAAACAAATACAAGGTTGAAATTTGATTTATTGCTCACAACACATTTAGTCATTAATTAAAAAGATTAAAATTTCTTTTATCTAAAACTTTAAAGTTGACCAAAACTAATGAAAACAATGCTTTTTTTGTCAGCTGAATCTAAAATAATGTTTATAAAATATCTTTCGGTTCCTTTTATTTTTATTATATAAACGATTGAACAGCTTATTAAAAACTAAATATAACACATTAAACTTCATAAACTTATTTTAAAAACCAAAATTATTTTTCAAACTTTTAAACCTTTTTGTGAAAAAAGCTGCTGAAATAATACTTAATAACTATATATTTTGTTATAAACAACTTTAAAAATTTCTATTTAAGCGTATATTATTAACACTTTTAAATATCAGCTCTACAAGAATTTTATAAAATAAAATTGTTAAAGACTACCTATAACATCCTTATAATTCAATAAAACAACACGCTTTTAACATTAGTTCATTTGTATTCCTTGTCAATTGGACAGAGTCAAAACTTTAGATTTTATAAAAAAGTGTTTACTGTTATGAATATAAATTTAGCTTGTCATAAGATTAAAATTTGCAAAAAAAAACGGCGATTTATCTATCAAGACGTCACTAGATTTGATAACAGCGCATCGAAATTTTTAAAATATTTGAAACTTTTTTGATCGTTAGTTGCTTGTTTAATCGCTTTGCTTTTTGACTTTTGGGTATGTCAATAATCAATGCAGCTGATTCAAAATAACATATACAATTTTTTTTCATGAATTCACTAAAATTAAGTATAGTTTACTTTAAAAGTCCTAAAACTAAATTCATTTTAAGTAAATAAATATAGATAATTATAAAATAATTAGCAATGAGTAAAAGTTCTTAAGAAGCTGTAGGCTTTTATATTGAGTCTAAAGAATAAAATGAAGTATATAAATTATAGAAAAACACAGTTAAGTGTAAATTGTAAAAACAATATTTGTATACAATTAGTTAGTAGCTACTTAGTCTTTAGTTTTAACTACTTAACTACCAAATAAACGTCGATAAGGCTTGTTTATACTTAAAATTAATTGCAAAAGTATTGAAGGGACTTAATATCACCAACTAATAGAACTGCGTAACTGACAACATTAGAAAACAAGTTAATAAAATAATTCAAGTTCCTCTGTAACAACTTAACAGAACCAAAAATGCAATCTAATTAAATTGAAACTTTTTCATGAAACAGTAAAATTTTGCTGCATCATTGTGACAGTAAATATTTATAAACTATATCATCTTTATTTTGTGTCTGTCACTATAGCTATAAAAGCTAAATGTAAAAATATTTGCTCGTTGTTGCTTTTTTTTTAACGAGTGAAAACAAATTAGTTGTGCTCAGTTTAAATTAGTTTTTATCAAACTTGATTTGTTTCCTCTTGTTTATCTTTTTTGCATTAACTGGAATAATTAATTGAATAAATTTTAAGAATAGAAAATAAAGTTTAGAAAATTACAAACTGTGTTCAAAATTATATTTAGTGCTAAATCGGTTTTTCGACAATGTTTAGGCAGTTCAACTATAAACAAAAACAAGCTCAAATAGTCCAATACAATAAAGTTTTATCAAAAAATCAATACATCTATAATCTTGCAAGTAATGTAAAGTAAAAATAAAATTTTTATGTTTAAATATTATTGTGAAAATAATTACTTCAATTTTATATTAACACTTTTGATAGTTACAAACTTGTTAATTAGTTTCTAAGTTAATAGAAAATATTACTATAAGTCAAATACTAAAGCAATTATTTCAAGTAGTTTATTTATTTCTTTTGTAGGTAAATATTGTAACTGTTTTACTACTATAAGTAAATTTCAACTTTAATTTTTAGATTTAAGAGCAGTTTGTTTAACAGTAAAAAGAATGTGAGTAAGTTACTTTTAAAAGTCAAAGAGTCTAAATTACTTTTACAAATAGCTTAAAAAAGTTGCTATCTAAGTTTAAGACCAAAACAAAAAAAGTTTTTATTTATAGATAGTAAAGTCTTTAGTATTTTAAATAAGTACCTCATAGCTATTTTTTATTATAAATAATGTTGTAAGTATTAGTCTACTCAAACAAACAAAATAAAATTAAATATAATTTATTTGAATTAAACTTTGAAATTGCTTAGTGAATAATGCATTTTTAAAGTATTATTTTCTTAAACACAGTGACTTCGTTTATGCTAATAGAGTTTAGAAAAGTTTTTGATAAATATTTAATCTTTTTTTTTAGCTGAAACGTATATTTAACAGCTTAAGTATTACAATAATGTTCTAAGATTAAATGGTCAAATTCTGCTAACTTTATAAAACATTTGTACTTTAACAAAACAAGAAAACAGTAAAAAATGTTTTAAATACCCATCATAGAGAGAGATGAAAATACTTGCTTTCAAGATGTTTGAACTAATTGGATGATTGGAATTTTCGCTCAGTTATATATTTAAAGCATGTAAAAACAGCGATACTTTCTATTTGTGACGTAAATATAACGTTCAAGGCGCAACAAATTTGATTTGTATAATTATTTTTAACTTTATCATCAAGTGGTAAACGATCTTTGTATTTTTTGCTTTACTTGTATGATTCATGATTCGAGCGTTAAATTTATCTTCAAATGGTTTATAACCTGTGTTGAAAAAGTTCATTTTCAAATGTTTAGTCTAAGGTTTTAAGAATTTAAATTTTTGTTTGTTAATAAACTTTATGTTTTTTTTAGTTAATTTACAATCTTTAATAATAATTGCGTAAGCTCAAGATTCAAAGTGAGTATAGCAATTGGATTTCATTAAGTAATATAAATAAATATAAATAACTTTCATAACTGGTTAACTTTTTATTGAGTTATATTTCTTTAAAAAAAATTGCAAAAAAAGTAAAATGTAGTTACTTATGCAAAATTAAAGTATTTATCCTTATTACTAATATATGTTTATTCAAACTGATAATGTTATTAAAATCTTTGACTTTTAGAAAGAAAAGCTTTAAAACATATTTTTATTTAGATTATGACCTTTTAGTGCACAATCTTTTTTGTAAAGTTTACCTGATGACAGGAAAACTTTTAAGAGCTTATGAAACTTAAGCTAAAATAATAAGTAATACAATTATAAAAAAATATCTTACATATGTATCCGTTTTTTTAAAACTAAGCATCCATCTCTAAATAGTAGCTCGTTAATATGGAACAGACTTAAAGTTTACTTTAGACTTAAAATAAAAAAATAAATGATATTATTTCCTTAAACATTACGTTTGATAAGAATTATAACATTAGTAGATTTATAAATTTTTATTCGAATTTGAAATATTTTTATTATGTTTAAATTTTTACCTATTGCACATTATTTATCTTGTTTGTTTATACTTTCATAAATATTTTAACTTAAAATTTATAGTCTTTTCAGTACCAACTATTAGTTTTGATTATATTATTTTTAAGTGTTTTGCAATGAAATTTTTGCAATCTATGACAACTACTTAATAAAGAAAGAAAGCTAGAAGATACATTTTTAACGAACACAAACTTTATCTTATGTTTAGTAACCTGTCAAAACAACAACAATTAACTTAGTTTACTGCAACTAATTTAAATTTTTTTGACTGAAAAATTTTTAATTTTTAAAATTGTTTAAGTTTATAGATAAAATATTTAGAATAAAATAAATAGTATGATGTATTCAAACTTCAATATGGCTTAAAAAAACTTATTATGTCTAAAAATAACTTTTTTTCCAAGTAATTATAAATTTACAGTTATGTCCTTATTCAAACTCAATTGTTCTAAGTTGCATCATTTAAAACCAAATATAAACAATTTTTGCTCCAAGTTTTAGTTGAATTTTTATAGTTATAAGAATAAATTCGACAGTATCCATTTTACCATCTATAAGAAGATATAACTAACAAACTAACTGAGTTCGATGTCAAAAGAATAAGTTTATTTATTCTTAATATATCTTAAACCCGATTAATTCTGTTATTTATCAGACTCAAAAATACTCGCGAATTAATAAACTTGTTACCATTAGTTAGTAAGACTGCTGCAGCAATTTGAAAGTAATAAATGTTAAAATCAGCCAGTTTTTTTGCATATGACGTCACTAAAGCAATCTGAGAGCAGTAAAATAAGTTTCGATGGTTTTAGTTAGTTGCCGTACAACGTATTAATTGACGTAAAACTTAATTTAGTTCTAATCAAGACAAATAATTTCATATATTTAATAAAAACTTACTTATTATGGATTTGGTTAGCTGCTATAAACATATATTAATTAACTTAAAAATTTATTTAGTTCTAAACTAAATAATTTATAATATTTTTGTAAATTCTAAGTTTTAGGTAAAACAAAGTGTATCTATTGTATATGTATGGTTTAATCTGTAATAATTAAAATTTGGTAAATAAATACAATTTTAAACAAATATTTACCAAAAATATGTACATAAAATTATAAATAAAGGTTTATAGTATTTTTTTTATTTTAACTTTGTCTGCTATCTGTAATGAGTTATTAGAAACTAAAGCAAAAAACATCAGTTTTTACTTAAATAAAGGTACCAATAAACATAATACTAGTACTGACAAAAGTTATAGAAAAAGTTTATGTTTAATATTTTTTATCTTTTTAGTTTATTTTAAATCTTATGCCATAATGCTTTCGATTAATAGTTATATAATTAAAATTACTTCAAATACTACATAACTATAAGTTTACTACATAATTGTAGAAATCAGATGTTTATAAAAATTCATATATGTATTATAAACTAAACTATCAATTTAGTCAATGTCATCAAAAAAATTGTGTTTATATACATTTTTATTAAATTAATAAAAAAAATTCAAACAATAGCCAAAGTACATAAAAATGTAATTTTTTTTATAAACCTTCACAGTCAAAGTCTTCTTATAAACTAAAATATACAATATTGAACATAATAATAATAATAATTATTATTAGACCCACTAAAAGCCGAACTTGGCAGTGCATATTTTCATAGCAAACTTGTTAAAATTCATTGTGCTGAATGTTAAAAAATCCCTGCCAGTAAAATTTTATACATTATTATAATAAATAAAATTCCTACTGCCGAGGATTTTGAGCCACTAAACACAATGCGTTTTACAAAGTCTGGTGGTAAAATTAAGATTAATTATCATAAAATGTTTAAAAAATTTAGTAGAACATACAACCGTTGAAACAGTTACAAAAGGACTAATGCAAATAAATAAAAAAAAACCGAATAATCTTTCACATTAAAAGTTGAAATAATATACAGCAAATTTAATTAAGTTAATGATAACCTTAAAGCAACAGCTTAATAAATGTGAATCATTTTTTTTTAGTATTAATTTGTTAAACAACATGAGTAAGAATTTGAACATTTTTTTATCTTTAAATACCCTAATGATGTTTAAAATTTAGTTTGAACACAATAATTTCAACATATGACAACAAACTAAAAATAAAGTGTAAAAGAATAGTGTCATTTTATCTACACGTTTTCGAGTTTATAATGAGCTTCTTGAAAAATCAAGTTCCAATGATAATTACTTGTTATCTATCTCTTTGATAAAACAAAGTTTAAAAAATGTTTTACTTAAGTAAGTTACTAAAGTGTATCACAAAATTTTATTGAAGCACTTTAAATGCATTTTTTATTTACTAAATGCGAACTTATTGAATATGACGTCAATATAGAATTGAGAGCTCATTACAACATTTTTATGCTTTTTGTGGTTTAAGTTAAATGTAGAACATAATAAAATTAATCGACTTTAAACATTTGTCAGCCTAAAACTGATAAAATTCATAATTCTTATTTGTTTCAATACGATTTTATTATTGTTAAATGTTACATAATACATTTTTTGTTTAAAGGGTATCAACGATTTAACGATTAAGGTAAAACTATATCAATGACAACTAATTATAATTAAATATTTCTTAAGTTTTTTATATGAATAATTCGACTGCAAAAAATCGGTTTTTTGTTAAACTTAAACTTTTAATTGGATATTACAAGTAAAACAACTATCAATCGTAGTTTTACTTTTAAACAATAGAGTATTTATTACTTCATATTTATTTGTCACATAAAAGAGAAATTTTATAAAAATAAGGGCTTGCTAGCTGAACACAATCATAAGTAAGTCGATCATAAGTCAATCATAAGTAAGTCGAAACAGCGAAAAGTGTTTAACTTAAAAACTACTTGCAAACGCAAACTAGATGAAAATTCATTTATTAAGTATTTTTATAGTTTTCTCCTTGATTGATTTTTGTAAAAAGTTTTAATTATAACTAATATTATATCAATAATAAACAAATTATAACTTCTCCACATATTTTGAAAAAGTTATATACATTTCTAAAGTAAAACTCTTAAAACTGCCAGTCCTGCAAATTAATTTTTTTTTAATTTGATAAACAAACTATAAACATTAGCTACTTTTACTACTGTTTTGTGAAAAATATGTTTTATAATTTTAACTGAAACCAGTTTATACATTATAGCGCAAAAAGGATTTCATATACGTAATATCGTATTTCACAAAAAGCAAAACGCCATTAGTCGAATAAAGCGTTCAAAACACGTTTTCGATGATACCAGCACCTTATTTTTTGTAGAAGTTTAAAGTTAATAATAATATAGGTAATAAAAATAATTCTTATATCAAAACTACTTTGCTTGTTTAGTTTCTTATCTAGTACAACAAATTTAAATGAATTCAAGTACACAAGGTGTAGTGAAAAATACTACAAGTTTTGATTTTATAAGAATACCTTAGTGATAAAGTAAAATGTAGTCTAAACG
Source organism: Thalia democratica (assembly GCF_965202585.1). NCBI lineage: Eukaryota > Metazoa > Chordata > Thaliacea > Salpida > Salpidae > Thalia > Thalia democratica. The sequence goes on along the minus strand of NW_028139370.1, from coordinate 27,232 downwards.
TTTTTTTGACTCCAAGTTTCAAACTTGCTTTAATACTAAAAAAAGTTAGTGATATTTAATTATAAAAGACAAAGTTTTCAAGATATAACGAGAACAATTAATCCTAAATCACTTAAATCTGTCAAGTTGCAAAGATCCTCAGATCGATTTAAACTAAAAAACTAATATACAAATATTATTTGATTAAATATAAGGTTAAAAAACTTTATGGACTTACTGTCAAGCTAGGTCAGTAAACCGCTTAAAGTGCTGTGGAAACTTCATTAGAAACTTCTTATTTAACATTATTTCAATATTAACTTCACATTAATTATATAATAATAGAATAGGAAATAATCAAATAACTTTTCTTGAAACAGCGTATAAAACTTAGCAAGCTTGTTTTATAACAGACTGCGATTACTAAACAAATTGTAATTTAATCATCTAGTAAGCCTTTTAATAAAACTGAATAAAAAACAACGTATGTTCCTATATAATTTACAAAAAAATACTAGTTCATTTTGAAGACGGATATAATTTTCACTTTTGAATAAAAACAATAAGTTTATTATTTCAAACCCTCAATATCAACCTTAGTACGGTAATCAGCTTTTTACACTTTAGAGCTATATTTGCGAAGTTTACGCTTATAACGTAAGCTTTGAGCTTTAAAGATTTTAAATAATTAAACAAACATTTTTAATTTAGTATTTTTTATTTGTTTCAAAACTAAAGTTTTTATTGCTTCAAATTTTTGTTCAACTTTTAGCCTTAATAAATTAATTGCATTATGTCAAGTTAAGTCTGATCTTGAATATTGTTTGTTTATTTAATATGAATATGCTGTGTTTGCATATAAAGTATATTTAAATTACATAAAATTATTAGAATCAAAATCTATTTAAGTAGGTTTTTTTCCAGAACACATAATATGTTTTTCATAAATAGTTTTTTTTTAATTGTTTTTTATTTAATAGTTTTCTTTTAACTTAACTTTAATTTTATTTTAAAAAAGTACAAATCGTAATTATTAAGTAATAGTTAAAGTACTACTTTATGAAAATGTATTTTTTTTGCATGTACATTTCAACTAATTTCAAAGCTAGAGTAAACATAAAAATTATTTAAAACAAAACATATTTGTGTAAAAGTATTATATTTAGCATATTAAAATTTTTTTAATTTAAAAATACAATCTACTGTTTATAAAACTATAAAAATGTTTAGATAAGGAGAAATAAAAAATTACAATTTACTAATATAAAATTAATTATCTCTGTCATTTAACAGAGCTTAAATATTATGAAAGGAGAAATCCTAGCACAAATCTCTTATATAAACTGTCTGCTTTAACTTTTTTACAGTAGAATATTTTACTAAAAGCGAGTTTATTGCGTATTACGTCACTATAGCGTTGAGAGCTCAATGAGTAAGTAATTGATTGATCATGTTATCATACTGTAATTGCTCAATGATGTTTAGAAAAGCTAATAGAAATAATAATATCTTTAAACTTTAATCGATGATAATCTTTATCAATTTTATTAACCTTATATTGTTTAATATGTATTTTTATGGCTAAGTTCTAGTTAGTACACAGTGTTTATCTTGTATATATTATTATAAAAAAAAAATTAGGAAGGATATTTTATTTTAACGTAAGTAAGAATTTCTAATACTTTTGTTGTTTTTAATTTTAAATTTACGGATTTAAAAGGTTTGTAGTCATCATAATTTTAAGTTTTTTAGTTAGATTTGACAAAACAACTAAGCATTGACTATATTTCTTATTATTTTGGAACAAAATATTCAGTTATTTGCATTTATTTACCCTTTGTAAATGTAAACCATTTTAAAATATTATCTTATCTCAAGCAGTTTTGTTTTATAACTTTTATTTTAAACAGTTACGACTCCATAAAACTGTTTGTGTTTTATTTACAGCAAAACGCATTAAAATATGTTCGTTAAGAAGTTTTTGTTAAAAAATGTTTTTTTAAGTATATTCAAAGTTTTAATAAACAAAAATATAACTTTTTTCAACTTAATAAAATAAATATTATATTACAGCATTTCTGTTTAACTAGTTTTGAAGGTTTACAATAAATTAGTTTAAGTCAACAATATTCACTTGATAGTTGTTAAGCATCCCTGTTAGTTAACAGGTCTACTATAAATTATTTTATACTTGTTTGACAGATACAAGAAAAATCAGTGAAACACCGATAGAATTTTTTAACATTCTAGTACAGGGGTCGGCAAACTGCGGCCCGCGGGCCAATTGCGGCCCGCGAAGGGTAAATCTGCGGCCCGCGAGCACGTTATTTTTTTGAATGGAATGCGGCCCGCGAAAGAAAATTTTGTGGCCCGCGAGCATGTAAAAGTGGCCCGCTGAGCAAAAACATATTTAAAGTAATTTTTTTTTTTGGTTATTCGATTTAATTTGATTAGTTTTGTTTTAAGTCTCTGTATAACATTTAAAAATAATTAGAAGAAGTTACTCTTTTAGTTTAAAAATGTGAAAAAGACAGATTAGCATTCTAACAGGATATTTTTCTGAGTTTCATAATAACTTCTATTCTACAAAAGCAAGTAATTATCTGAAAAAAGAGTGTAAAGAGTGCTTGAATTTAATAAGTTAGTTATATTATACCTAATTATTAAATAAACTAAATGCAAATGTTTTCCATTTTGTACAAAAGCAATGCACAGTAATTAACTAAAGTGTCATTTCTTTATAGCTTAGATATTCTTTTTAATATTTTTTATACCTATGTTTCTTTTATATATTTTTATTTGTAAATATTATGTTTTAGTGTAAAAACATTTAAAATAACATAGTAATAAAAAAAAGGTTTATTTAAGTTTTGTTTTAACACATTTTAATTTTTTAGAAGTTTTCTTTGCACTTAAATTAATTTATATGCACACCAACTTAAAAAAGATGCTCATATTTTTAACCACTTTTTATAAAACACTTTAGTTAGTTTAAGTTTAGTTTATGCATAATTTTCTAAGTTTAATTTTTCTATATGTAATATCTAAATTTGTACAGACACAATTAAAACAATATATATGACATAAACTAATATAGTTTTTGTTAGGTATACGTTTTCATTTTTCAAACATTGATTTTGTCAAACTAAGTTAACTTTTATGCTTTGTATATCAATACATTTATTTTGCTGGTTTTTGGAGCTACCTATTTAATATAAACTAGACTTAGGGATGGTTTATAAACATTGACACAGACTTAGACTGTTACTATTTGAAGACTTCAAATCTCAGGCCAACTTAGTCATTTTATAAGTTTTTGGCTAGAATGGTTTTTTGTATACAATAGTATCAGGAATGTTTTTGTTAATTCAGGCTGGCATTTTTGCTCGAAAGAGTGGCGAATTAAACTTATGATGTAAGTTTTGCTCAAACCAAAAAGTTAGTTTCAGTTATAATATATGTTAAACTTTAAGACTTGCAGCATATATTCAGAATATTATTTAACTGTGAACAATCAGTGTTACCAAAAAACATGAATCTCGGAAAAGCTTTGAATTTAAAAATTTATGCTTTAAATTTTGGAAAAAAACTTAAATTTGAGAATTTTTGAAAAAGCCTGGAGTTTCAAAAATTTTTTACATGAAAAGTAGTGAAATTTCGATTAGACACAAAAATTTAGCAAATAAACATTTCTTTATTAAAATATATATTAAACTAGCTTAACAGTGTTTTTTAATATTGATATACTTCATAAGACACTTTTTAAACTTTAATTAAACTTTATACAAAAAATAAAAGAAGGAATTGTACTTCTAAAAACTTTTGTTGCATTGCACCTTTACTTGTAAAATTTCACCGATTGTTGTTCTTCGTGTTTGAACTAAACCAAGAAATTATACTAAAATGTCAAAGTTAAAAAAACATCTCTAATAAAAATTCTCAGATGAGCAATAGTTTTTCTATCAGTGCTCTTATGTTAACATATTGATTAAAGTCATAATTTGGTCTATGCGACTTTATAACCTTAATGCCTTTTCCTAAATAGGACTTTTTGTTGTTATTGAAGAAATAAACAAAAGTTTTTCATTACTACCAACAAAAATTCTTAAAAAGTTTTCAATTATAAACGGTATCTCATTTTTAATAATAACTTTTGCTACTTTATAATTTGCCTTAACAACTTTTTACTGATAATTCTGTAGTTACTGAAGATAATCATGTGCTTTGTTGGAACTGACTTTGGTGATTTGTTTTTTCATCGTTTCTCGCAATAACTCCTAACTAACGTTTCTTTTTTATTTTTGTTGCTCGTCTTTTATTTTACAACAATAATTTTTAATGCTGTAATTCTTAATAGAAAATAAGTTTTTTCCTTTGCTAATGACTCAATAAAGTTTTATACTTTTCTTAAAAATGTTTAAGAAAGTTAATTGTCCATTACAGCTGACTAATATTTTTTAGCATGTAATTTGTTTACTGTTAATAAGTTTCGTTATTTCTTTATGTTGTGAACTTTGTTTTAACTGGGTTGCTACACAACCAGGATATTTTAAAAGCTTGAAAACTCAGATGTGTGTGAAACTTTTATTTCAAACACTTTAAAGAAATCTTAGAACTCCAAGAATAGTTTTTATGACTGTAGTGTAGTTTACTAATTGTAGTTTTTTCTTGTTTTTTTACACTTTGTGTACTTTTTAATGGTTATGATATTTTTACTAGGTACTTAAGCTTGGTTTACAACGATTTACTAGCTTTTTAAACTTTTAATGAACTTAGGTTGGTTTGATACAACTAAGACATTTTTGCTTTTTAAGTGACAACCATGTAAAAGACTATTTACTAATAAGATATTTTATCTAAGTATTCGAGAATTAATTATGTTAAAGAATTTGTTCTAGCTTTCTTTAATACAAACAGGTGTTAATTTTATTAAATTAAGTAATTATTAAATTTTTTAATGAATGTAAACTATTTGACACGCAAAAACTTTTTTTGAAGTTAATATTCTTAGAAATATGAAAAAAGGGGTTAATAATATAACAAATATATAAAAGTAACTAATAAATTGTCTTTCAAGTTTGGATTTTATAGAGAGTTAAATTGTATGTAAAATTACAAAAGTATTAAATTTAACTTACTAAGTGCTTATAAAAGTACATAGTTTACTAACAACTTTGTATATTAGTCAATGTAAATTTCATTCTAATTTTATATAATTTAAAAAGTCATTCTATGTATAGCTAAAAGTCATTTAAAATTATAAGGTGAATAAAAGTAAAACTTTTCTCTAGTGTGACTAAAACTAAAAGATTATTCAAATGTCACTAAAACTAATACTGCGGCCCGCGAAGACTTTGTAAACTTGAAATATGGCCCGCGACCACCAACTGCCTGCCGACCCCTGTTCTAGTAGTAAGTATAGAAAAATGATATTTTAAATTTTTCCGCTTGATTTCGACTATTTAACTAATGTTAAACAAATTAAAATTAAAGATATTTATGTATTTTCACGCCTGTTTTTAACAGGTATAAATATTATTTAGCAGCAGTCAATGACGCCGTCATGCTGCACATATATTGCAGCTGGATATTACAAATTAAAATTTCAAAATAAGAGAGTTTTTTTACTTGTGACGTCAATACAATGTTCATCGCGCAACAAAAGTGTTGAATTATTTAAAGCTTTTTTAAATTAGTTGTTAGTAGTTGGTACGATTTGTTTTTTTTTTACTGTGCTTATATTACTTCAGTTCTTTAAAGTATACAGATTTTTGATTTAATCTTAAAGTAGAAATAAATATAACACTAAAGCGAATTTATTAAAAATTATTTTCAAAACTTAAAATACTAAATATATCTAAAGTTTCTTAAAAAAAAATAAATTTTTAAATATATTTAATGATATTTAGTATATAAATGTTGGATTAGTATACAGCACATTGGTAAGTACGGCGTTTAAACAAAAAATTCTTATTGAAATAGTGCAAGATAAATTTCCGTCTTCACAGAGTAAAATTGTATTATACATCACAAAATAGAAAGCTATCAAAAATAGATTTCAAGATAAAATAATTTTAAAAAGTTCAACGCGTGTTTTTATTTTGACGCCACTGGAGCATTTAAAGATCATTTTGACAAGTTTTTTTCTCGTTGAAGTTTGTTTACTGTTGAAATAAATTGTATTTTATATTAAAAAGTAATTAATCGATAAAAAAAACAACAATGTTATAGTTCTTGCTAAATAATTAAAAAAAAGCAATTGATTGTAAGGGTGTCTGGTTTTAAGTCCGACAAAACTATAACATTTATTTGTGTTTGGAAAACTTTTGATATCAAAAACATTTGTTTAAATTTTTTTTTTATAAGTTAATTTGTAACAAAAACAACGCGGTTTTGTGAATGACGGCAGTTGAGAATTCGTAACCACATTAGTATAATCAACTCTTGCTCATTTTAGTGTTTGTTTACTAATGAAAAAATCTAGTAGTTAATCATTTAAAATAAAAGTTTAAAATTTTTAGCTTAAAAACTATATATTGGTTTTAAGAACATTATTTGAACAACTTAAACTTAGAAAAGAAAAAAGAAATAAATACCAAAGATAGATTTATAATTAATAAGGAGATTTGAAATTGACTAAAATTTTACTTTTTATTTACTAAAACAAAAAATTTGCAAAATAGCTGTTTAGAACTGTTTTATAAATAAGTTTAGTTATAACTTTTTAGATGTCTCTGTCACTTAACAGAGTCAAAAAAGCATGCATAAACACAAATATTTATTTATTGCTCAGTGATAGTTGCTACAGTACTTTGTAAGAAATAAATGTAAAAATCAGCCATTTTTTTGCATATGACGTCACTAGAACTTTCTAAGCTCATAAAACAAAAGTTTGCTCGCTATGGTTTGTTTTTTGCTGCTGTAAAGCGTAATAATTGCCTGAGCTTAGTTAAGTTTATAGCCAAAACTTATAAGTATAACAAAAATCCGAAAATGGTTAATTTTTAACTAATACATTATGTTTGTACTGTACGTCTATTTTTAACAAAATCTAGTTAACATTTAACAATTAATTATAATTTCAAATGGTTGTAAACTGTATAAATGTACAAAAATTTGTAGTTAAGGTTTATACTACCTTGTTTCTTTTTCACTTTTCTCTGCTAGCTGTCAACAATAACTTTAACATAGAACAAAATTTATTCTTTTAATAACTATATAAATGAAGTATTATTGTCACTAATAAAAATTCAAGAATTTTTGATTTAGTTTTTTGTTTTAATTTTTTTTTTTGTTGAATTATTATTCTATAATGCATAAAACTTATTTACTCTTTACTTTGAAATGTTGTAAGTATTACTGAAATTTGTGTATACTAAGTTTTACTAGTGAAACAGCTAACTTAAAACGCTAATATGTATTCTATTTTGCTAAATAATTATTTCAGTCAAATTTATGAGTAGAAGATAACAGTTCTTTTTAGAGGTTAGTAGTTCTTTAAAAGCCTTCGAAATTTTGTTTAAGACTTTATACAATAATAAGTTTTAACGAAAGTAATTGATTATTTTCATTAAGAAAACTTAATACACTTTAATATATATACTTAAAGGTTTCACTACAAAATGTATTAACATATATAAACGCTTTTGTATTTAAATCATATATCAAAATTAGATGCTAAAATTTTATTTTTTGTTTAGTTTTATCTATAGTTTTACTTCAAAAACATATAAACATATACAAAATATTAAATTTCTAGTAACATTTTGAAATTTTCTAAATTATACAATCGTAAATTAGTTTTACTTGTGTTTTATACTTTGCTTGTAGCTTTCTAGTTTAGATGGTTAAACCAACAATATTAAGATTTTATAAACTTTAACTCGTAAATAAAGTTAAAAAACTTAGGGTTAATTTTTTGATGTTGTCTCTTTTGATTTTAGAAAAATTTAAACTGTAAAAGAACATCAAAAATTCAAAATTTTATTTGAAAGTTCTTAAGTTTATAGATAGATTAAAAAGTTATATAAAGTTGTTAATATTCTCAGTTAGCCAACAATTTTCAAACCAGGAAAAACATCTTTTTAAGCCAATATCTAGCAAATTGTTTATTATAAAAAGCTGTAACACAAATTGCTTATTTTATTTTTTATTTTATTATTTAAGTATTTAAAGAATTAATGCAAAACTACAAAGTATCTGCAACAACGTTTTGTGACATTCAAGTAACAATGCATTTTTAATTAAAGTCACAAAAGTTTTACAAACTTTTTCTAAAAAACAAATATAACTAACGATGCAAAAATTTAAAAAACTTGTTTGTTAAGTTTCTAGTTATCCATGAATAGTTTCTAAATAGAATTAAGTTGCTTGCTCAGATTATTTGAACTACAAAACACTCAAGTCCTTTTTAATTATTTCATTATATTAAAACTGCTAACTACCATTTAAAAAGTTGTAATAAATTAAAGATAAAAGCAATAGTAGTAAACAAAGTAAAAACGTTTTTGTTAAGCTGTAAATTAGTTATTAAGCTGATTGAAATGATTAAAACTTTAAAAACAAACATAATTAAGAAATAATTTATAAATGCTAATTAATTTTTGAATTTTACTAAAGAAAAAGCAAATAAAACATTATCAATACTCGTCGTTACTGTAAAAATATAAACTAAAAAGTAAGTAATGTTTACTCGATAACCGAAAGGTTCCTTTGTACACTAGGTTCTTAGACTAAACTTTCTGAACGCTTTTTTATCGTTTAATAAACAGTAATAAGTTAAACTGCACGATTAACAACTTTAAGAAATACACGAGTTAACGATACTATTAATAAATCTTGTAAGATTAGCGCATGATCACAAATTTAAAGTTGCGTTCTTGTTCTAAGTTAGTGTGCTTACTAATTGATAGATAGAAAAATATACTTTTGTACAATTTAGAGGTGCAAAAAATAAATTAAGAAAGCTTGTATAATTCAAACTGAGTCAAAAAATTGAAATTATGAACTAAATGCTAAAAATATTATTCTAGGTCTTAACAATTCACGAGACGGTCGAATTTTGGTAAAATATTATAACTGCAATACTTATTTACTTATTAAATATATCATTTTTACTGTGTGTAATGTGACTAAAACGATTAAAGCTAATTGCGAAAAGATTTGCTCTTTGCTTTTTGTAATAGTTCTAAACCAGGGGTCGGCAAACTGCGGCCCGCGGGCCAATTGCGGCCCGCGAAGGGTAAATCTGCGGCCCGCGAGCACGTTATTTTTTTGAATGGAATGCGGCCCGCGAAAGAAAATTTTGTGGCCCGCGAGCATGTAAAAGTGGCCCGCTGAGCAAAAACATATTTAAAGTAATTTTTTTTTTGGTTATTCGATTTAATTTGATTAGTTTTGTTTTAAGTCTCTGTATAACATTTAAAAATAATTAGAAGAAGTTACTCTTTTAGTTTAAAAATGTGAAAAAGACAGATTAGCATTCTAACAGGATATTTTTCTGAGTTTCATAATAACTTCTATTCTACAAAAGCAAGTAATTATCTGAAAAAAGAGTGTAAAGAGTGCTTGAATTTAATAAGTTAGTTATATTATACCTAATTATTAAATAAACTAAATGCAAATGTTTTCCATTTTGTACAAAAGCAATGCACAGTAATTAACTAAAGTGTCATTTCTTTATAGCTTAGATATTCTTTTTAATATTTTTTATACCTATGTTTCTTTTATATATTTTTATTTGTAAATATTATGTTTTAGTGTAAAAACATTTAAAATAACATAGTAATAAAAAAAAGGTTTATTTAAGTTTTGTTTTAACACATTTTAATTTTTTAGAAGTTTTCTTTGCACTTAAATTAATTTATATGCACACCAACTTAAAAAAGATGCTCATATTTTTAACCACTTTTTATAAAACACTTTAGTTAGTTTAAGTTTAGTTTATGCATAATTTTCTAAGTTTAATTTTTCTATATGTAATATCTAAATTTGTACAGACACAATTAAAACAATATATATGACATAAACTAATATAGTTTTTGTTAGGTATACGTTTTCATTTTTCAAACATTGATTTTGTCAAACTAAGTTAACTTTTATGCTTTGTATATCAATACATTTATTTTGCTGGTTTTTGGAGCTACCTATTTAATATAAACTAGACTTAGGGATGGTTTATAAACATTGACACACACTTAGACTATTACTATTTGAAGACTTCAAATCTCAGGCCAACTTAGTCATTTTATAAGTTTTTGGCTAGAATGGTTTTTTGTATACAATAGTATCAGGAATGTTTTTGTTAATTCAGGCTGGCATTTTTGCTCGAAAGAGTGGCGAATTAAACTTATGATGTAAGTTTTGCTCAAACCAAAAAGTTAGTTTCAGTTATAATATATGTTAAACTTTAAGACTTGCAGCATATATTCAGAATATTATTTAACTGTGAACAATCAGTGTTACCAAAAAACATGAATCTCGGAAAAGCTTTGAATTTAAAAATTTATGCTTTAAATTTTGGAAAAAAACTTAAATTTGAGAATTTTTGAAAAAGCCTGGAGTTTCAAAAATTTTTTACATGAAAAGTAGTGAAATTTCGATTAGACACAAAAATTTAGCAAATAAACATTTCTTTATTAAAATATATATTAAACTAGCTTAACAGTGTTTTTTAATATTGATATACTTCATAAGACACTTTTTAAACTTTAATTAAACTTTATACAAAAAATAAAAGAAGGAATTGTACTTCTAAAAACTTTTGTTGCATTGCACCTTTACTTGTAAAATTTCACCGATTGTTGTTCTTCGTGTTTGAACTAAACCAAGAAATTATACTAAAATGTCAAAGTTAAAAAAACATCTCTAATAAAAATTCTCAGATGAGCAATAGTTTTTCTATCAGTGCTCTTATGTTAACATATTGATTAAAGTCATAATTTGGTCTATGCGACTTTATAACCTTAATGCCTTTTCCTAAATAGGACTTTTTGTTGTTATTGAAGAAATAAACAAAAGTTTTTCATTACTACCAACAAAAATTCTTAAAAAGTTTTCAATTATAAACGGTATCTCATTTTTAATAATAACTTTTGCTACTTTATAATTTGCCTTAACAACTTTTTACTGATAATTCTGTAGTTACTGAAGATAATCATGTGCTTTGTTGGAACTGACTTTGGTGATTTGTTTTTTCATCGTTTCTCGCAATAACTCCTAACTAACGTTTCTTTTTTTATTTTTGTTGCTCGTCTTTTATTTTACAACAATAATTTTTAATGCTGTAATTCTTAATAGAAAATAAGTTTTTTCCTTTGCTAATGACTCAATAAAGTTTTATACTTTTCTTAAAAATGTTTAAGAAAGTTAATTGTCCATTACAGCTGACTAATATTTTTTAGCATGTAATTTGTTTACTGTTAATAAGTTTCGTTATTTCTTTATGTTGTGAACTTTGTTTTAACTGGGTTGCTACACAACCAGGATATTTTAAAAGCTTGAAAACTCAGATGTGTGTGAAACTTTTATTTCAAACACTTTAAAGAAATCTTAGAACTCCAAGAATAGTTTTTATGACTGTAGTGTAGTTTACTAATTGTAGTTTTTTCTTGTTTTTTTACACTTTGTGTACTTTTTAATGGTTATGATATTTTTACTAGGTACTTAAGCTTGGTTTACAACGATTTACTAGCTTTTTAAACTTTTAATGAACTTAGGTTGGTTTGATACAACTAAGACATTTTTGCTTTTTAAGTGACAACCATGTAAAAGACTATTTACTAATAAGATATTTTATCTAAGTATTCGAGAATTAATTATGTTAAAGAATTTGTTCTAGCTTTCTTTAATACAAACAGGTGTTAATTTTATTAAATTAAGTAATTATTAAATTTTTTAATGAATGTAAACTATTTGACACGCAAAAACTTTTTTTGAAGTTAATATTCTTAGAAATATGAAAAAAGGGGTTAATAATATAACAAATATATAAAAGTAACTAATAAATTGTCTTTCAAGTTTGGATTTTATAGAGAGTTAAATTGTATGTAAAATTACAAAAGTATTAAATTTAACTTACTAAGTGCTTATAAAAGTACATAGTTTACTAACAACTTTGTATATTAGTCAATGTAAATTTCATTCTAATTTTATATAATTTAAAAAGTCATTCTATGTATAGCTAAAAGTCATTTAAAATTATAAGGTGAATAAAAGTAAAACTTTTCTCTAGTGTGACTAAAACTAAAAGATTATTCAAATGTCACTAAAACTAATACTGCGGCCCGCGAAGACTTTGTAAACTTGAAATATGGCCCGCGACCACCAACTGCCTGCCGACCCCTGTTCTAAACAAACTATATAATAAATATTTGTTTAATTTTGAATTAAATTTTGTTTAGTTCGTATTTTTTTTATTTTTACTTTAACTAAATATGAAGTAAATTAACACTTGGAAATTTAAAATGACTTGAAACGATACAAACTATGTTTAAAAAACACCTTTTTGTTATTAAACTTTATTTTTTGACAATGTTTGGTCAGTTTAAAAAGCTCAGATATTACAACACAGTTAAGTAACAATTTCTTTAACTGTTGTTTCAAATTAGATACTAAAAATTTTTCAAGTAACATTAAGCAAAATAGGAATACTTATATTGATGTAATAAAAATAATTCAAATATTTCTTTGACTTAACAGAGCCAAAAAAGCAAGATAATTAAAATGCAACAAATTCATGAGACAGTAAAATACTGCTGCATCATTGTGACAGTAAATAGTTACAAACTATATCATTTTTATTGTGTGTCTCTCACTAATGAAACCTAAATGTTAAAATATTTGCTCGTTGTTGCTGTTATTCTAACAAGTGAAAACAAGTTATCTGTGCTTAGTTCAAACTATTTTCCTTAAACTTTATTTGTTACCTTTTGTTTATTTTTTTTTTGCATTAACTAGAATAACTAATTAAATAACATTTGAGAATAGTAAACGAATTTAAGAAATTACAAACTGTGTTCAAAAGTTTATTTTGGTACTAAATCATTTTTTACGATAATGTTTAGGCAGTTTAAAAATAAATAAAAAACAAGCTAAAATAGTCCAATTAAATAATTTTTTATTATAAAATCAATATATCTATAATCTTGTACGTAATGTAAAGTAAAAATGAAGTTTTTATGTTTAGATATTATTGTGAAAATAATCAACTCAATTTTCTATTAACATTTATGATAGTTACTTTTTTTGCAAACTTGCTAATTAGTTTAAATGTTGATAGAAAATACTACTATAAGTCAGTGACTAAAACATTTATTTTAAGCAGTTTTTTTATTCTTTCATAGATAATTTTTTAAGTTTTTTACTACTACAAGTAAATTTTAACTTTACTTTTTATATTAAGAGTAGTTTGTTTAAAAGTGAAAAAGATTCGAATCAGTTACTTGTTAAAGTTAAAATTTGTCAAACTACTTTTACAAGTAGCTTAAAAAAGTTGCTATCTAAGTTTACGACCAAAACAGTAACTTTTTATAAATTAATAAAGTATTTTGTATCTAAAATGAGTATCTCATAGCTATTGCTAAACTTTTCATTATAACAATAATGTAAATATTAGTCTTTTTAAACAAATAAAATTAAATACAAATTGTTTGAATTCAACTTAGAATTGCTTAGGGAATAATGCATTTTTAAAATATAATTTTCTTAAACAAAGTGACTTCGTTTATGCTAATAAAGTTTAGGCAAGTTTTTTAGTAAGTATTTTTTTTTTCTAAATAAAAGATTATACTATAGCGTATATTTAACAGCTTAAATATTACAGTAATGTTTTAGTACTAAATGGTCAAATCTGCTAATTATTAAAACATTTTACCTTAAAAAAATAAGGAAAAAGAACTAAATTTTTTTTATACCCATCATATAGAGAGTTGAAAATACTTGCTTTCAAGATTTTTGAACTAATTGGATGATTAAAATTTTCGCTCAGTTATATATTTAAAGCATGTAAAAACAGCGATATTTTCTATTTGTGACGTAGATATAACGTTCAAGCGCAATAAATTTTATTTATCTAAACACTTTAAACTTAATCTTCAGGTGGTAATTGATCTTTGTATTTTTTGCTTTACTTGTGTGATTTATGAGTCGAGCGTTAAATATATCTTCAAATGGTTTATAATCTATGTTTAAATAGTTACTTTTCATAAATTTAGCCTAAATTTTTAAGAGTTTAAATTTCGTGGGGTAATAAATTTTAAGCTTTTTATTTCAATTCATTTATGATCATCAATAAAAATGGGTAAGCTCAAAATTTTAAGTGAGTATGGCAATTGGATCTCATTAAGAAAAATAAATAAGTATAAATAGTAATCATAACTACTTTCTTTTGCCATAGAGTTATAATTGTTGAAAAAATACAATAAACGTAAAATGAAGCTACTTATGTGAAATAAAGCGTTTATCCTTATTTCTTATATATGTTTATTCAAGCTCATAATGCTATTAAATGTTTTGCTTTTTCTAAAGCTTTAACAAAGCTTTTACATAGCTTTAAAGCATATATTATTTAGATTACTACTTTTTATTGCACAATTTTTTTTTGTAAAGCCTACATTATGACTTGTAAACTTGTCAAAGCTTATAAAATTTGAGCAAAAATAGTTATTAATGCAATTATTGAAAATTAAATTGCATATGTTTCAGTTTGGGACTAAAACTAAACATCCATCTAATTAGTAGCTCCTTAACATGAAGTATATTTAATAAATACTTTATAGTTCTTAAGCACCTCTTTTATTTAACAGGTCTAAATTACATGTCCATTATAATATATCATCAAGGTGATAAGCTTTAATGCCGCATTTTGATATTTAAAAAATTCTAAAAGTTAGCGATTTTGTTCTTGTGACCTCATTATATTTTTAACAGCGAAACAAAATTGTTAAAATACTTGAACACCTTTTTTATATTGTAGCTGGTTTGTGCGTTTTGCCTTTTTCGCTATGCTTCAATTATTTTTAAGTCGCACGATTTAGTTAAACTACGAAACATGATAAGATTTAAAACCTAATGTAGTTTTAGTTAAAGTTTTAAGAATTATTTGAAAATTTTTGCATACTAAACAGTTTTATGTATACAAAAAAGCTTTTTATCTGCCTTAAATAATAAAACTATCTTTTACTTTCATAGCTGAACACAATTTTTGATTTTTTTTATAGCACTAAATTATTTTATAGTATATAAATATTCGCGGTGGTTTTACTTAACTAATTTAACACAAAATTAACTTAAACATAAGATAAGATTTTGAATTATCTAATTTATAAATTTTATTTGCATTTGACATATTTTTATTATCTTTAAGTTTAACTTATTACACAGTTTTTATCTTGTTTGTCTATACTTGATAAGTTATTTAACTAATAGTTAAAAAAAATATTAACTGAAAGTTATAGAGGAATGAATTTTCAGTAGTAAATAATAAATAAATTAATCAAAAATGAAGCTAATTTGCTGACTTAGCAAATTTTCAAATTACAATAGCTTATTTATAATAGAAGCAGCAACTTTAACTAAATTTTACTTTTAAAGTTTTTAAAAAATAAAAAACAGATAGTTTTTACTGGTGACGTCAACAAAACTTTCACGGCGCGACCAGTTTTTGAAAACTTTTTTAACCTTCACGTGATTAATGAGCTATACTTCTGTGACTTGAGAGTTCAATATATCTTCAGCTAGTTTGTTTGCTTTTTCTGCCAGTTTATTGTAAGTTTTTAAACAATTTAGCAGTAGCTTCTTTATATATTTTCCGCTAATTTTTAAATCCTTTGCAGAGGCTCAATGTTATAAGAAAGTATTGCAATTGTTTTTTTATAGAATACAAATAAATATAAGTAAGTTTTTGAGTTTTTTATTGCCATTGTGTTATAAATATGTAAAAGAGTATAGCAAAAATTTACTTTATTTAATTATGCCAAATTTAGGTTTATATCTTCATTAACATCACATAATTATTCAAACTTATTATGCTGTTAAACTAATTTCCAGTTTTTAATATAGAAAATACTTAAACAATATTTGTGTTAAATATATGATTATATTTTTTAAAGTTTAAACTATGACACAAAGTTTAAAAAATTAACAAAAAACGATAAAGAATATATATGTTATAAGTTTATTTTGATATGTTTAAATTTGTAACTTAAATTAAAGTTACATCTAAATAAAATCTCCTTAATATGCAAATTTAGATATTAATTAATAATTATTTAGTATCCCGTTACTTAAACGAGTCGAATACTACTTTACTGATCATGCTTTTAGTGTTTTTGTTCTCACAAAGTTTTGTTGTAACATTTAAACAATAAAACTTTCAGAAGCCACTACTTTCGTTTATGACGTCGCTAATGTGTAAAACTAGAAATTATATTATAAACGATATTATAAATATTAATTATTTCAAAAACTACAGCAAAATAAAACACAACTTATTTGTATTTTAACCTATCAATTGCTTTATGACTTATGCAATTTTAAAAAATAATTTCTTAAACACAACGATTTGAATCTATTCAGATAACCTTTAAAAAATATAATAAATTAAGATACAATAAATTAAGTTTAATTAATTTAAGCCTAATTTGACAGTAAAAGTATGGGTTGCAAAATAATATTATAATGTAAAAAGTTTGAAATAAATTTGACATGATTGTAACTTGAAAAAAAAAATATTATAGTAAAAAATGTTTCTAATACCTGTCATAGACAGAGTTGAAAAATACTTGTTTTAGGATAATAGAAGAAGTTATATCAAAGAATTTACGCTTATTGTTATTTTTAAAACCAGTGAAAAGAGCAAAATTTTATACTCGTGACGTCACTATAACGTTTAAGGCGCAAAAAGTTGTTGATTTATATTATAGTTTAAACTTTATCTTTATGCATTAACAGTCGAAGTATTATATGTCTATAGCTGGTTCTTAACCTATGCTTAAATAAAAATTTTCAAAAATTTAGTCTAAATATTCATACAACTGCTTTATGTTTGGTTTTATATAAATTAAACTTTTATCAAATCGCACTTATCAAGTGTGGAAGTTTTTGTATTTTAATTGAGTATAGTAGTTAGATTTAATAACTAAATTTATATAAATACTAATAAACTTTTTACTAGATTTAATCACTGCCGTTAAGTTATAACTGTAGAAAAAAAAAATAGCAAAAGCAAACTTTAATTAAAATAAAAATTTAAAGCATTTATCATTTGTACGAATACGTGTTTAATCAAACTTATTATACCCTTTGCTATAAAAAATTAACATACACTTGTATTAAAACACTTACTTGAAAATGTTTTTTGAATTAAAAAAAATGTTTTGTTAAGTTTAAATAAGACAAGGAAAATAGTTTGAATTTTAGCAAAAAAAAATATATAGTCTAAACAAAACATGTTAACTTATATTTAAAAAAAAATTAAGTTTACTTAACTAAATTTATATCAAATATAAATCTGAAAAAAATTCGATAACTTCTATTTAACTAATAATTTTTAAGTCATTATGTCACTCAACAAAGTGAGATGTTAACTTATTGATAATTTTGCTAGTATACTTGCAGCAAAGTTTTATAATAAAAGTTGTAAAAGCCATAAATTTTTGAATATAATGTCACTAAAGTGTTAAAAGCTCATTAAAAATATGTTTAATAACTAGATTTTCGTTCACTGTTTAAGTATCAAATGACTTAAACTCTAACTAAGATTTGTTAAGTTTATATTTTTTGCATAGGTTAATAATGACAAAATTGTTTCTTATGTTTAGTTGTTACATAGTGTTTTTTTTTATTTTTATGGTATTTGAAAAATGTTTAATACGGAAAAACTGTTTTCAAATACATATTATATTTTGAAAACTAACTTTCTATTTAACCGAGCTCAGTTTTTTGAATAAAAATTTATATATTTTTTATTTAACTTTGAATTAATGTTTATTTAAATGTTTTGACAATAAAACTCATTAAAGCAGCGGGTATTTTTCACATGACGTCACTAAAGCATTGAGAGGTCATCAAGAAAAAAATGTTGTTCCTTGTGAACTTTTTACTGTTTATAAACAAAGAAGTAATTACGTTGGTTGTTAAATAGATGGCGTTTTAACTTTATTTATACTATCTATTTACTAAATTTAAAGAAGTTTTTGTTAAACATGTTCGGATTATTACAAAGTTTGATCACGCAGTTATGTTTTTTATATATAATTACGGAATCAACTAAACAACTAACTATACTTAAATTTACAAACATAATCGTTGACTAAAATGATTTATACAAATTGATGTAATTAACTTTAGTTTCAAAACAAACATACATCAATAACTTCAAAATTGATAATTAATAATGGCTTAACAAAAAAAAAAGATTGTGAAATTTAACTAAGAATAACTAAAAAATTATAAAATTTTAATTATGCCCAAATAATAATTAAGCTAATGTTATAAAAAAAAAGTAATTTAACAATGATATAGTACAAATTATTTGAACTTAAATAATATTAATTAAAACTATACAATAATCAAACTTAAGTTTTTTTTTGATCAATGTTTTAGTATTTACTAAACTTCTTACAGGTATATAACAAAAGTATTATTTGTTGCTTACTATAAATTCTAAAACTATAAATTCCTTTTAGTTGATAATGTAACATAATACTAAACCGTATATTACTAAAAATTAGTATGCATTTTAGGATTTGAAATAAAATAAGTCAAATTTAAAAAAAAAAGTCCAAAACTGCTATAATTCAACAACAGTTCATTATTATATATATATATCTATCAATTTAACATAGAATATTAATTTACAAAAAAAAAACAAAAATTAAATAAAAAATTATCAAAGTATTGAATGTAAAGATAAAAATTTGTTTAAGTACAATATTTATTAAGTTTATATTTACCGTTTATACTAAAAACACTTAATATGAACAATTGTTTGTTTTTGTTAAATCAAATATACTTTGTTTTGTTTATAATGATGAATATAAATAATAACTACTTTATTTAAAAAAAAGACTTTATCACTTTTACTTTACTGCTTGGATTACTTTCCAAACTTTCGTAGCTAGCAAGTTGAACAAATTTTTTCAAACAAGTGTGTATAAATTGTTGAAATGCTTATTACTATGTTAATCTATTTTACAGTTATCTAAACATTATTACAAGCTAATCAAAAATAAATATAATTAAAGATTTTTAAATTTAAACAACAAACTAACGTTGAATTTTGCTTAGTTTTGTAAAGTTCATGGTAATAAATTATTAATTAGTTTATAACGTAGTGTAAATTACATCTGCAACTCGACATTATCTTTACCGGACACGTAAACCGATGTTAAAGTTTCAGAAGTATTCTTTATATAATTCAAGGTGTTAGAATTTTAGTTTAGTTTTAAATTATTATGTCACTAATTTTCTTTTGAGCACAATGGTTTAAATAAAATATAACTACATATTTTTAGTTTGTAAGCTTTCTCTAAATAATAGATTTATAATAAATATAAGCGCATTTTAGTTTTAAGATATTTTTACAACTTGATTTTTTTATCGTTTTTAATAAAATATTTTAAAACAGCCTAAACAAATGTTCTTTGTGCCTGTACTGAAAAAAAGGTTTTTGATATTTTTTATGTTAACCTTATGAAGGTCTAAAGATTACAATCGTTGTTGTGAAACAAATTATTTTATAAGTGACCTTATACAAAATAAAATAGTTTGTATGTTTAAGTTCTAGTTTCAATTAACTTTTTTTTTTTAATTAGAATAAACACAAACGAGACTACAGTTTACTTAGTTTAAATTTAAAGTTGTGCTGTGATATATATATTTTTAAAAGTTTCACAGTATAAAAATTACTGTAAAAGTAATATCAACCGTCCTAAACCTATAATAAGTTTTTAAACTGAATTAAATGTCTAAGCTAATATAGAATGACAAAGTAAATGAAAAAAGTAGTATTCAGTTTTTATTTTTAAAGTATATGCTAAAATTTGGTAGTTTTTTAAAACTATAGATTTAATTATCAAGTTAGTTTGTGACAAACATGAGAATTGTTTAACTTTTATGTGTTTAATGTTACTTAGCTTCAAAAACAGTTAAAAATATCAAAGTACTTTAAACCGATTCAAAATACTAAACAAACATCTATAAAAAAAAAGACTCATAGCTACGAAAATGTTATCATTTTAACCAAAGTTCTATTGCCCCTGTCAATTGACAGTGTTAAAAATTTAATAATTTATTACAAAATTGTATACAAAAAGTTTGTTGGCCTACCGTCTAATTTTATACGTAACATTTGTAAAACTCAGCGAGCTTAAAACTGTGACGTCACTAGATTGTTCACAGCCCAACAAACTTGTTCAAGTTGTTAGCCACTTAATTGTTCATTTCGCAACAGTATTGTCAAGTTATTTGACTACTTTTATAAAAAACATGTTTATTTTGACAATGCTTTTTCTATCAAAATATACCTAGTTTAAAATGCTTCATATTTACATAGCATATCATTATCTATATTTTAGTTAATAAACTTTTTAAATTATATAATAAGGCAAAGAATTAAACAAAAACTTTTGAAAAGTAAATTGATTTTGGTTTGGAATTATGTTCTAAAATGTTTAAATGATTTAAATTTTGAAATAAAATTAAAACAAGTCTTCTTTTTTATTTAATACTACAACAAAACATAGATTTTAATAAGTAATTATTTTAAGAATAGTAGCTTCATACAAACAAAATGAAAATTTCTAATTTTTTTTTACACTTTTGTGCTCCGACTTCTGTGTTTGTTTAAAAAATGTGGCAATTGAACTAACAACTTAGTAGTTTATACATTTGTAGAAACATAATTTAGTAAACAAAAAACTAGTTAATGTAAAACATACTGTTGTTAACTCTATTGTATGTATACTTCACTTAAATTCTAACAAGTTTCACAAAATAAAAACTATTATAAAAGTATTTTGTTAAAAACTAAACGGACAACTTTAAAACTAACCAAAGGTAAATGATAATACAAAAAGGTTAGCTCTATTTCACTAAGATCTTGTATACTTAGTAAAATATTGTTAATAATAAATTGAGAATAATTGTATTTTTTATATCCGAGTTAGTTTTGTAATGCGTTAGAAATTATAAAAGTTGTTAAAACAAACGAGACATATTTTGAGCCATAAACACAAGTTTTAAGCTGCAACGTATAATATATATAGTTGTCTTTTAAAGCACTTTATTAAACCTCCTTATTAAAGTTTAAGTAAACCTCTTCCTTGGCAGAATAAAAACTAAGGTTTGGGAAATATATTTTTTTCAATAAATTGTCGCTTGATTTTGACAACAAAACTCGTTTAGTTTTTAAATAAGAGATTTCAAAAATTTATATTTAAATTAAATAATAAATAGGTTTGAAAGTTTTATTTACTTTTAAATTAGAATACTTGTTCATTGTTGATAATTTATATTACACAGTTTATCAAAAAAGTTTTGTTCAAAAGTAGTTTTTTATAAAAACCAAAACTTCAAGTA
The DNA here is from genome assembly GCF_965202585.1 of Thalia democratica. NCBI lineage: Eukaryota > Metazoa > Chordata > Thaliacea > Salpida > Salpidae > Thalia > Thalia democratica. The sequence goes on along the minus strand of NW_028139370.1, from coordinate 5,674 downwards.
TATACATGTTTATAACTTTAATTTTGACATTTAAACTACATTAAACTTATTTTTGATAAAACCCTAAGAAATTAACAAAATAATTATAATTAAAATATTAAATAAGTTATACAAATTGTTATGATATTAGCTGCTTAATGATAGTTTTTACGTAAAAATTTTTTTCGATTAAACAGTTGCGATAAAAATAAACAGTTTCGATATTATCTGTGTTTTATTTAGTGTATACTATTTAACTATATAAACTGTATGCTCTTCGATGTAAGTTTTTGGTAATAGTTAACAAAAATAATTAGTAAATGTTTTGATTATTTAACTAAAACATTTTACAAATCAACAAAAATTTTATAACAATGATAAAAGTATATATTGTTTAAAAATATTTTAAAAGCAAATAACTCATAATAAACGTTTAAAACTTGGAAGTGAAAGGAAAACTAAAACTAATATATAGAGTTTCACGTATACTTAATGTTAAATATTAGACCTGCACAAACTCTTTCAATTAACAGAGTCAAAACGATGTAAAACAGGGAGATCAAATTTACCAAATAGTTACAACTATAAGTAGTTGGTGTTGTTTACTATTATGTTGTCTAGTAATATTTAAGTTTTAAATTAGTTATTTAAAAGATTTGGGATTAACCAAAAACAATTGTTCATTACAAAAAATTCAAAAACAAAACTTTTATTAAATGTTATTTTTTAACTTAGAGTTGCATAAATTGTAATAAAATCTATAAAGTTAACAAATAAAACTAGTTAACTTTTTAAGAAAGGCCAAGTACCTTATCTACATAAAAACCACTTGTATATATAATTTATTAACAAAAAATATCAGTGGTGGTAAAGTTGTAACTACGACTATAATTTAATGATTTAACATCCCTTGTTATATTACAGAGAAAAAAAAAGATTTAGTTTGCAGCTTGATTTATACTGAAATTATATATTTCTCATCATATTTAAGTAGTAATTGTAAAAACAAATACTTCTTTAGCATATGACGTCACTAAAGAACACAATCTAAATTTTTTCGCTAACTAGAATTTAATAACAAATTGGTTTTTGTTAACTTATTAAAAATTAATTACTTAACAAGTTGTACTAGACAAGTTTCTAACGCCATAAAATTTATTAACTTTGTTTGCATAGACATAACTTTGTTATCTTTAAGCTTTTCTTAAATTGCACAGTGTTTATCATGTTTGTTATGTCTTTTGTGAATTGGTTAACTAAAACTTTAAAGAGTAAAAATTAATAAATTTTTTAAACTAAAAAAATTCTTTTGAGTACTTCTTATTAGTAAGTATTTAATTTCTGTAGTAATTTTTATTTGTATTGCGATAAAATTTTACAAACTTTGACCAGTATTAAGCTTTTTATGATTAACAAATATTTTTTGAGCATATTTTCATTTTTATTGTTGTTAACTTTTAGCTTAATCGTAGAGAAAAAATAAATAAAAGAAAATATCTAAAAACCACAAACTATATTTTTTGTTTAGTATTTTATCCAAACAACGGTAGTTGACTGCGTTTACGGCAATTAATTTAGATTCTATTGACTGAAATTTATTTCATGGTCTAAGCTTTTGTCAGCCAATTATCTAAAGAAGTAAAAAAAAAACTGTAATGTAGAATTTTAAGGAACTTTAATATGAATTTAAGGAACGCGTTATGACCAAACAAACATATTTTTTAGTAAAACTATGGTTGAAGCATAAAATATCTTGAAAATTTAGATGTTCAAACTTTAAAAATATTATACCAAATTTTAGTCGAGTTCCAATAGTCATAACAAGTAAAATGAATTGTTTTTGTTTTATTGTCTAATATAAACATACTAATAACTCGTTAGAATTAAAACAATCTAAATAAACAAGCGATAGAAATTATAATTAGAACTATATTTGAAAATAAAATTTAACAAGAAACTAATTCATTTAAAAATAACTAATAGTAGGATTTAAAAAGTCTAGTTTGGTATACGAACTTTTTCTGCTTACATAAACTGGGCCTTAAAAATTGAATACATAAGGCTTCCGAAATGTGCAATTGAAAAGAGTTCTCCGCTCTAAATAAGACTGAAAAATTGTCCTTTTTAAATTTTATAACACACTCAGAATTTTCCAACAAATGCTGCCCAATCGCCGAGGAGTATATATTTTAAATAAATGTTTTGTATTTCTAGTCGTTGTTATCTTTTTAAACTATAATTTTGAAAAGAAAACGTCTGCACAATTTTGATTTATGTATATGTATTTAAAGTTCTTAGATTAAAAAGCGAAAATTAATAATTTTTTGACTTTGGAAAGTATAGTAAAAAAAAGTTTACTTTCTGTTTTGAATAAAGTTTTGGTTTAAGTTTTTACCACTTTATATTAAAATTATTAGTTATATTTATGTTTGAAAACGAAACTATAAATATTTAAAAATTTTAAAAATCGGGAAAGTGTTTTTATATACTTTCAAAGTATTTCACACTCTTAGACATAGCTAAAAAGTTTTTTTAAAATAACTTATATTCTCTTTCAATAGAAAAATATAAACAATATATAATATAAACAAAGCAATGTTTTACTCCTTATATTTAATGATAAGAGATCATCAGCTATTAAAACAATTTTTACTCAAATAGAATATACAACTTATACATTATTAACAAAAAACTAGCCCTGACCCTTGCTTAGCAATAAAATGTTTAAAAAAATCAAGCATTTAATAGATTTTAAAGATTATTTAACAACTAAATAATATTTATGACAAGCGATGAAGAAACTGAAATCAAAAAACAAAAAAAATAAATTAAAAAACATTTTAGTAGTATAAGAACTTATACCTTATTTCAAAACATATCCTTACATTTTACTTTAACAACAAGAAGTTTAAGGTTAACATATAAAAACTAGTTTGCTTTAAGCAAAAGGTCCTTTACTAATAATTTTTAGACTTACATTTCAAGAACAATATGTACAACATTAATTTTTTAAAACTAGCAACTAAATTTTAAAATTTTAAAACTACTAAATCAAGTCAAAATTTGTCTTCTACTTTGCCTGTTTTCAACAGGTTTAATAATAAAAAGTCAAATATGACCTGCTTACTTTTCCTAGCATATCTATTGCGGCCTAAATTTAACAATAAAACTTCTTAAAAACATTGAATTTTTTACTCGTGACCTCACTAAATTGTTCACAATGCAACAAAATTAATAATTGTTTGAAGTTATTTTAAGACTTGTAGTTGGTTTACACGCTTTGCTTTTTCCGTTAGGCTTACATTTATTTCTATGCAAAACGATTCAGTTTAGTTTTAAAAGGTTGAGCTACTTTTATTATTTATACAAAAATTTAATTAACTTGTTAAATACATTAGATGTTAAAAGTATCTTTGCATTAAAAACTTGAAGATTTTAAAACTCATCAAGTCAACAAAACATTTTTGAAAGAATTAGTTCTTCTTTCAATTACAAACTTGTAATTGATTGCATTTTACTTGCACAGATTTTAACTAATGTTTTAGCAAACAATCAAAATGTTTAACTTTTCAAATAAATTTTTAAACAACAAAAAATTTCTGTATAAAACTGGATAGAAGTGAATAAAAATTATTAAAAATTTAATATTTAATTTGTCTCAAAAAAAATATAAATTGATAAATATGATCCAAAAAATAAAGATAGTCATTTAAAAAACATTTCTATTATATGACATACTAACAAAAAATCATATACAAGTGCTAATAAGCACTTAAGAAATTAATAAAAACCAAATAAATAAATATGAAAGAAAAATATATTCAAGTGATTTATATTTAGTTTCAATTAACATAAAAAAAGTTGCTTTTTAAATAATAAGTGCATACGCACTACAACACAATACAAACTCATACGAGTTAAATTTTACGAAAAGTCTAGTTTACTGCGTGTAAATTGGAACTTTTTATTTGTTTGTTTATACTAAGCTTTTGTAAACGTAGGTCTTTATATACTAATTTTTACATCTAATTTAAATTTTTATGAACTATTGCTTTTAAAAGTTTGTAAACTACTAAATATAAATGTTTTAAAAGTTTATAAAATATACTTTTGAACTAAATCTTAAGTAGTGATTCGTTTAACTTAAACAGTTGATTACAGTACAGACCGCTTGGTTTTACACTACCAAGCGTATTTTTCTAAACAAAAGCTATATTCTATTCAGTTACTAGTTTAGAAAATATTTGGACGTTAAGTATATCAAACTTTTGTTAGATTATTTATTTATTAATTGCTGTTGCAAGCGATATTTTCAACACATTAAGAAAAAGCTACAAATGAATCTTTCCGATTAAGTTTAGTGGATATTGACACTTTATTTAAAAAAAGAAAAAAAAAAACCTCGTTGTAATTAAGTAGTGTTTTAATAATATTTTAGTTATGTTTTCAATAATTTAACTAAAAGCAAAATTATATTTCATACTGTTATGTTATCAACACCTATTTTTTTAATTTAATAAAGTTTTTCAAGCAAAAAAAGTACTTAATTTAAATTACTTACCTAAGTAGTAAACGTGTTTATTTAAAACATTAAAACATTATGGGTATTGTTTAATAAACTAAAAGTTTAAAGCCAGAAAAAAAACTATATTATTCATAAGTAAAAAAATAAGAGCTTTTACTTACAAACTAATTTTAGACTTTCTTTTAAGATATAAAGGGTTGACTATTAAACATAAATTTTTAAGTTGTATGTACAGACATAGACTAGAATTAAGTGTTAAAAACTAATTAGTACTTAATTAAAGATAATAATATGTATCAGTCACTTAAAAAAAAAATTTAACAAAATTATAACTGCAAAATTTTAAAAAACTTCATCAAAATAAATATTAAACAGTTTTAATAAGTTATTATTTTCAAAGATTTAAACCAGAATTTACTGCTATATAATGCATCTTTCAAAATACCTAAAAGAAAACTGATGACTTTGTAAACCATTGTAACATAACATTATTTTATTTTTTAACAAGTAATTTTTTTTTACATAATTTTTTACTGGTTTAATCAAAACATTTAGGCATTTTATTTAAACGATGTAACGTATAGTAACTTAGATGTTATAAAAAGTACCATTTTAATTAGGTTTCCAGTAAACCTTAGGTTTATGTTTTGATACTTATTATAGACAGTTTTGTAAGCTTTATTTTCGTAAGTATAACATAGTTAGTTAAAATTTAATTCTTAATTAGAATTTAAGAACTTATTTAATCTTTGAAAAATTGTTTGGTAATTTTCATGAGTATATTGCAAACTTACTTAATCTTAGAAAAATATTATGCACTTTTTTCTTAAGACGTATATGTTTAATGTTTGACAATTTTTTTTTAAAAGCAACAATTATAACAAAACGTTAACTTTTCTTATACTTTTAAATTTGAATTTAACTGCCACTTAGTAGAGTCAAAATATCAAACTGTCTTGATACCATAATAAATGCAACGAATTAGTCAAATTCTACAAAAATTATGTCAGTTGGCAATAATTTAAAGCGTTAGATTAGTACTAACTAACATGTTTTATCGAATAAATTAAAATGATACTTTCAAAAAAACAACTGTTTTTATCATTTAAAACATATTGTTATGAGTAATGTTTAATATATATTCTCGTAATTTTTTCAATACTTTCTTTA
>NW_028139369.1:44353-94488 GCF_965202585.1 Thalia democratica | reverse complement strand
TACTAAAAATATTTTTTACATAACACATTAAAAACATTATGTGTAAAAGAAAAAAAAAATATGAAAAAAATTATTATTTTAATAACTCTACTAAGACTAAGTTTTTTCGCATGAAATCCAGATTAAAAAATAAACCAAACAAGTAATGGTTTAGAAACGATCAGGCTAGAAGCGATCAGGTTAGAAGTGATCGGGTTAGAAATGATCCGGTTAGAAATGAACTTGTTATAGATGATCGGGTTAGAAGTGAATGGGTTAGAAGTGATCGGGTTAGAAGTGATCGGGTAAGAAGTGATCGAGTTAGAAGTGATCGGGTTAGAAATAATAGTGGGTTAGAAATGATCGGCTACCGAATAAAACTACTTTAGTTTTCAGTTGAGAACGGTATTTATTTACAAAAAAAACCTTCCAACATTTATATCTTTGTAAAAAATTAAATAAAATTTTAAACAGTTTCGAAAATTGATAACATTTTTTATTTAACTTGTGTATAATGTAACTATACAAAGTCATAAAAAATACGCCTTTCAAACTATATATAACAACGAAAATCGATTAAAAGATATTTTGTAAATAGAACTATCTTTTTATTTGCGGATACTTGTGTATTTAATTATTGGTGCTCTTTTATTAGTTTTTACAGAGATTTATATAGTCAAACAAGAACCAGACAAAAACGTCAATTATGAGAACTTAGTTTTTACTTAGTTTAAACTAGTGATGTACCGGACCCGGACTTTTTTTTTCAAATCAGAATCCGGCCGGAACCGGATCCGGACTTTTTTTTCAAATTAGGATTCGGCCGGAACCGGATCCGGACTTTTTTTTCAAATTAGAGTCCGGCCGGATCCGGATATCAGACAAAAATGGCAATATCCGGCCGGACCCGGACCCGGATAGTGAGTACGGTACATCATTAGTATAAACTAGCCTAAGTCACAATGAGGTTTTTTAAAACTAAAAAAAAAATAACTTTAATCTAATAATAAGTAGAACAGCTAGCCACAAGAAAGACAAATTTAGGTGTTATTTATAATTAAAAATCTGAAATCAAGTTCTGGAACAAAATTAACTAGAAAATCACAAAATATTGAAAACTGGATCAGCTCAAACTCATTCAAAATCTAAAAGAAAACTAGCCTGAGTTTTATAAAAAACTAAACTAGCCTGAGGCAGTCCAAGATTTTCTAAAATTCCCAAAAAATTTCAAACTAGCAGGGTTGCCACTGTTTAAGTCAATAAAACTAGCTATAGTGAGTATAAACAAGCCTGAGTCAGAATGAGGTTTTTAAAATTACTTTAATCTAATAATCAGATAACAGCCAGCAAAGGTTTACAATTTGGTAGTAAAGTTGTGGACTGATTGTGGTACACTTAACTTTTTAGTAGTACCCATCATAATTAAATCCTACCTTATATAATTAATATCTAACAAATACTAAATTCAAACTGAGACTACTTTCGATAATCAGACACGACAGTTTTGAGTGATGAATCTTTTATATAAAACACAACAAGAAATACTACCATATACAAAATTATTAATTACTTTGGTAACACTTTAAAAACTGGAAACTATTTAAATCTATTTCAAAAGACTTAAAACAATATACTAAAAATTAAATAAAACTTTTAGTAAACAAGAAACCGTAAAATTTTTCATAAACTATTAAACTATAAACCTGGCTTAAATATTTAAACAATTAAACACCAGTTGAAATATTCACTTTTAAAACAAAACACTACTTACAATAAGCATTCACAAAATGTTCAAGATATTTTGTTGCTTCAAGCTGCTCACCAAACTAACTAACTGCTTACATATAAACTGCCTGTCATGTTCTGATGTTTTGTTGCATCAGTATTTAGTTTGAAACATTTCGTCATATGATTCTCATTGGCTCGTACATTCAACCGTATTAACTCTTAATATTCTCTGAGCTCAACTTTAAACAACAAATAATGCAAGCATTCATTCCAAAGTTTTCAATTTTACAACATATGTAAAGAGTTGCATTTCTAAAATGTTTATTTCATAGTTTAAATGTAAACAAGTGTAAATTAGTCACGTGTACAAAATGAGCCAATCGGGGTAGGTGTTTAATTTTAAGTGACGAAAATGACTCTTATTAATTAACATAGGGTTTGTTTTTAAAAAAATATTTTTCAATATGCTCTTTTTTACTAACTAGATCCGGGTCCGGCCGGATCTCTGTTAGGATCCGGCCGGACCCGGATCCGGACTTTTTTTCAAATTAGAATCCGGCCGGACCCGGACTTTTTTTTCAAATTAGAATCCGGCCGGAACCGGATCCGGACTTTTTTTTTCAAATTAGAGTCCGGCCGGATCCGGATATCAGACAAAAATGGCAATATCCGGCCGGACCCGGACCCGGATAGTGAGTCCGGTACATCACTAGTTTAAACGTACTAAATGTTTTTGATGCCATTACCTTTCATTTTTTGTAAAGTTTTTGTTTAATTTTTGGCATAATTTTAATCTTAAAGTGCATAAAATTGATACCATATTTGTAACATTATTATATATATTATTATATATTATTATTTTATATTTTATTATTAGTTTTTATAAGCTTAACTATTAGTTAAGGTTTAATACATAGCATACTTTATTTTATATAAAAAGAAAAACCTAAATGAACAAGTCACAAAAACTTGTAAAGTTTGCATATCTGCAGAAAAATACACAAAAAAGCGTAAGGGCTGATAAGCCACTGGTTTGGATGGCCAGTCAGATGAAATGGAACACTTGGCTGCTTGGCCGTCAGCAGCCGCCGGTTTTGACATAATTTTCGATTAATTTTCTTCATGTTTTTTACCACAAAATGCTAGTCAAAGTAGTTAAATTTTATCTTTTTATTTATCTAAATTTTAGTTGTTTACATTTTATAATTATAAGAATTAAAAGATTTTTATATTATAGTTTATATAAAAGCTCAAAAATTTAAAATTATTTTTTTAAACTAAAACATTACTTATTAATTGCATAAAAAAAACAATTATATATTATCTAATCAAATAAAGTTTGTAAGCAGTCTTCAAACTTAGTAATGTTAGGTTTAAAAAACGGCTATAAAAATCATATAGTTTCCTGTTTGAACAGCATAGTTAGATATTTTAGAAATTTAGTGGTTATTATGACATTCCTGACAGGCTTGTAAAAAGTTTAATAAAAAAAAAAGTTTTTGTGCGCTTAAATCAGTACGAGAAAGATCGTTAACATAGTTTTAAATTTAAAATAAAAGTTAAATGTTGTTTTATCTAAATTTAAACAAAACATAAAATTTAAATGTTATCAAACTGTATCTTAAACAACTTCTATTAACTCAAGTGCTTTATCATAAATGTTTAGTACATTTAAAAAATTTAAACCAGAAAATATGGCTATAAAAAGTCTCTGTTTGTTTAATACAACAGTTAAAAAAGTTAGTATTCTCTTTTTTTTAGTCTAATTGCGTAATTTCCAATAGAGGCAGAAATCATAGAAGAAACTGTAGATCCACAAGCAAGGTAAAATGCGAGGAAAAACGTTTTGCTTCCGAAATCAAAGTCATCTTTTGTTACTAATTCGTCGATGATAAATAGAACAATTGCTGCAATCTTTGCGAGATCTGTCAAATGTTTATTATGAAACAATAATTTTTATTTAGTTTAAACTTACTGTAAAATGTAGCTAATAGAAAACATCGCACTAAAGCGTACGTGTGGAAGTCAGAGGAAAAAAAATACGAAACTAAATAATTACAACTGAACGTCTTTTTCAACATTGCCAGTTTCGATTTGAGATTTTATATAACGTTAGTTTTGACTTTACCAACTATTAGCTTAATACACAAATAGTAATATTTGAATATTTGTTATATTTTATTAGCAAGTTCTTAGTTTAATCATGTCGTCATAAAAAAAAGTACAGCCACATAATGATTTAGTAGTTTAATCATTTACTGCAAGGTTTTTGAGGACATATGCTATAGAATGGTTAATGTTTATATCAAAATTTTCTACTAAATAGTATCTAACTTCAATAGAAGACTAATACTCTAAACTCTTATGGAACAAAACTACTTTATTTTAAAGTGTTCATTGTAAAAACATATTTTGTTAGGCTAATTAATTTAAAAACTTTAAATTCAAGCCATATCAACTAAATTTAGTTTTACTAATACTTTGAGTAGAAAAAAACGTCACGTTTTACGATAAATACACAAAATTTATTTTGTATTTTAAAGATATTTATCTAAAAGATATTTCTGAAAAATTTAAAAAAACCTTTCTAATTTTTTTGTGTTTGAGGTTTACTTAAAAGAAGGAATTTTAAATAAAGTAAATATATAAAACTTTCTATCAATAATTAAAGACAAAACAAGAATTGATTGCTTTTAAAATAATTTAGTTGTGCGTAAAAGGTAATACTTTTCTAATTAATACAACGTAATGACTTTATTTAAAACATATTATTTTTAAAACCGAAATTATATAAAAAGTGTATTTTAGTTTTAAGTATTAGGCAAACTAAAAAAACTAAAATGTTACTTTCTAAAACAAAAATTTAAAAAAAAAATTCTACTTCAATGAAAGGTTAACTAGCTTTAAGAAGCTTTTCACACAAAAGGTAAATTTTAAATTCTTTTTTATAAATTAACTTGCAATATTTTTATTTAGTTTTTTCAGTACCACAAAAAACTGTTATAATTTTTAAATCTAAAAGTAAAAGTTATCATTTATGCCATTTCTATGAGTTCACCTCTCGGGCGATTTTTTTGTATAATTTGTAGGATTCCATGAACATCAGTTCACTAAAGCCTTTTTATCATGTAATATAAAGGATATGTAGATGTTATATGCACTACTTTCACAGATGACAGTCGAATTGAACGATGTGCATACAAATTTGGAAAATATTATAGATATGCTATTTAACTTGCGTTTTTTTAGATACACGATATTTTCATAAATTGTATTGACAGTCGTTCGATGCAATCTAGTTCTTAATTAAAAACGAACTTATACAGATGAATTAATTATTAATCTACGTTTAGAGTACTGATCTTTTTTTTATTTGTTATCTGACTACTGTAAATATATTTTTTATATATTTGTATTTTTATTTATAAAATACTCATTTTCATAATCTCTTTACATTTATAATTCTCCTTGAAGTTCTTAAACTTTTTCAGACTCCGTAGAACTATGTTATCAAATTAACACAGGAAAATGGATACAACTTTTAATTAATAAAGTACTTTTAAAGTTGTTTTATTATATAACAACAAGATTGTTTAATCAAATCTTTACATGAAAGTATAAGTAATAACTAATATTATTTTCAAAAAGAAATTGTTTAAAGCATCTTTATTTAATATTGTTTGAAATAAATTTTTACTTTTGTTTCTAAAAATGAGAGTAAGAGCCAAAGTATGAAGAAAATACATAAGAAGAACTAAAAGTTACAATTCATTGTATACTAATAAAAGATTGACAAAAATTAGTAAGAAACCTAAAAAAATAGTTAGCTGAGTTTATTTAATCTATCAAGACTATTTTTACGTTTTTAATAAATGTTTCAGGTAAATGTTTTAAAATTAATAGAAGACTAGTATTACCAGTAAGAACGACAATAAGAGTGCCAAGGTTAGCAATGCAAGTCCAACCACATTGAAGGGCAACCATAAATAGTGCGATGCCAATAAAAGCTCCAAAGATTCCCACAATTATGAGGATTTGGAACACATAAAGGTAGCTATTTTCAATATCTGTTTAAAATTGATATTATAAGTGATCAAAATTATTTTAACTTTATATATTTAATGTTTTTATATGCAAAGTTATTTAAAGCATTTAAAAAAATCCAAATCTATTCAAAAAAGTATTAACCTCTTAATCATCAGTAAGCTTTAGTTTACGTATAAACAATTTATAAGGCCAGAACTATTTATTTTAGTTGTCGTTGTTAAAAAAATATAGTGCGTTGTTTAATCGACAACTTTGACAAAGAAATATACTAAAACAACTTTTGTAAAATGCCGAATTTATGATATATCTACTGAGAAGCTTGTGAAGGCTAAGTTTTTTTTCACCTAGTGGTTGGCCTTGTGTTATTGCTGTTACAATACAGTATGAGTTTTTTAATCGGCAGTTTAAACTAAAAAAATTCAAGAACGATTACTTTTTATTACAAAGTTGTAGTTATACAAACTAAATAGTTTTTTAACTATAACATTCATTTCGCTAAAATTAAATTGTTAAGTTTTGTTTGTCGTATTTCTAGTTTCAACATAATTTAGACTTCAACCGTTGTAATTTGAGTTATATGAACTTTAGCTTGTATGGTTTGAGCGTTTGTATTTTCATTTTTGGTATTTTAATATGTCTCGATTTAATTTCTATTACTTAAATAGTCATAACAAAAATATTTTTGTTTTTAGTTATCATATTCTATGGCATTTTTGACGTTTAGCAACGATTTCATTGAACAATGCGAGCTTGTTTTCTATTAAAAACAGTCAAAAAGTAGTTTTATTAAACCTAGCGGTTATAAAATATCTTATAGTCTAGACTATACAACCTAACTGAAATAACTGAATTGAATTAATAATCTAAAAACTTACAGAGTATTAATTTAATGGCAACTACAATCTAAAACATTGGCTTCTATGGTATGCATTAAACTTATTTTATTGTGGAGGTATGCACCGATTCTTTGCTGTGCAGACATTTATAAAAAACTTACTTTTAAATAGATTTAATAACTAAAGTTATTAAAGTTAAGCTAAATTTTTTCTCTACTTGACCATTTCCATATCCCTATTTCTTCATAAACTTCCACAATTTAATATAACCGTTTTTTAGTAACTAATCATCATAATTTAAAAAACCTAACTTTGAGTAAACAATAAAAAAGAGTAACAAATTATAAACAAATTTTGAACTAATAACAGACCTACTGGAAAATCAATACATTGTAAAAATTTCACTCTAACATACCTATTTAAGTAACTAAATCGTAAACTGGTGATGTGGAAAACTTAAAAAATCCTTTAGTTTTGTTATTCTTTTTTTTAAGCACTAACGTTTTAAAGCATATATTTCATAGAAAAAATGTTTTAAACTACACAATTTAAAAACCTTTTTTTTTTCCTCAAAAAGTAATAGTTCTAACATTTAACATTCAGAACATGAAAACAGCAACATTATATCAGCATCAAGAAGTTTTGTGGAATGATAACCAAGGGGGATGGTACTTTCAATATATTTAACTTTATTGGATGCTACTTTTGTCGTTTTTGTTTGTTTCAATAGTTTTATTAAATACTGCTAAGAAACTAATAGCTATTACCATATAATATATCATAGAACATATATTTTACAACATATTAATTTTTCAACAAGACATATTAAGAAAACTGGTTTTAAGAGGGGTTTGTGGAGATGTTTTAATTTTTTTAGTATGTTTAGGTGAGGGATGTAACTAAAACTATATTGTGAAAATAAGATGAATGAAATAAAACGGTTTATTGAATAGAAGATTAACTGCATACAACACATATAACTTTGAGCTTTATTTGTAAAAGAGTTTTTATCTAAAAACGAACTAGTTTAATAAACTTTAAGCGCGGAAATTATGATAGGGTGAAGGGTCCCAAAAAACAATTAAAAGTGTTTACGTGTTTCTACCATTTAAGGTTTACTAAATTGCAGTTCGATATGTATAATAATTTTTTAGCAGCTTACTTTGCGCAGATGTTTATTAGCTCAGAAACCATTGATCTAAAGCATCATACTTTTTTTTATCTTGATGTGAGCTTATTTACTGAATAAAAAGTTTGTAAGCATACTTTTAATAATGGTTTCAAAAAAAAAAAAAAAAAAAAAGATTATTTATGATTGAGGCACGAAAGCCTTTTATAAACAACGGTTAAGATTCAATAAAAAATGTTTGCTAGTTACTTAGCGTTTTTTTAGTAAAAGTTTACTTAATAGAAAAATTGTGTAAAAAAAGTAATCAAATTAGAATGATTGTTCACTTGCAGTTTTACAGCTACTAGTTTAGACAATTTGTATAAAAAAAATATCTAGGCTTGTCTTAACTAAAAAACAGGTTGCAGTCAGAAAAGTTACAATCCAAGTAATAATCTTTAAAAAGTTTATTAACAAGTGTTTGTGTATGAAATTAGAATATATATATTAAACAATGAAATCTTTATCAAAAATACAAATGCAGGAGATATTTGTTTCTAAACAAAACCTCTAAAGCTCAACCCTTTTAAATTTTACTAAATTAATTAAACTTTTTTTTTAATAAACTTATAAAATGCTGCAAGGCTGATTTTTAAAAATTAATAACTTTTAATTTTAACTAAAATATCATAGTAGAAATTTAACTCGTAATGTAAAAAAAAAAAAACTTTAAAAACTTAATTTGTTAAGATCATTAAGATACGATACTACTAACTACTTTTTACAGTGTAATTTTAGTTTTTAAAATGTTTAAGTTTGATGGTAGCGTTACTAAAAGATTAAGGTAGCATAAAATTCATGCTATAAAAAGTTAACTTAGTTTTATCATCGATAATTCAAGTTCAAATATATAGAAAATAAACGTTCAAGTTAAAAGTTTTAGTATCTTATTATCCTAAAACTAACTTATGAAGAAAAATAAAAAGAAAATTGAATTAAAACTCAAAATTGTAGTCAATGAATTTTCTGAAGAAAATAAACTTTGTGATGATCAGTAACTATGTTTTATTGCAATAAAAAATGTGTTTAACTGCTGTTTTACAACAAAAATACTTAGTTTTTAGAGCATTGTAGTTTATAAAAACGCAATTTTTGATAAAATGAAATTTTAATTTAGTAAGCTAAACAAGTACTTTAATTTGGATGTGTGAGTGTTAAACTATATTTAAACATTCTACTTAAAAACTTTTATTTACTGTATTTAGAATTTTGTTAGCTTGTACTCAATCATTTTTTGCTATATTTCAAAAGTTACTAAACAAGTACTTAAATACTGTAACTTTTATTATGTTTTTTAAGAATTGAAATATTTATGGTTTAATATTATTTTTTTTTATTTGATTAAAATTATCTTATACATAGTTTTACCTCCTATTGGATTACATGTTTCGTTTCCACTGCTTGTAATGCACTGGTTAACTACTCCAGTTGTAACATTTCCGACTTGAGCCCACTTTGGTATAACTATTGATGCTATACCTAATCCGAGAGCTATTAGCCCGAATATAAAAGACAAAAATTGGTTTACTGAAGCTGATGCCATTTGAGTGAACAAAAAAAATTAATCAAATCAATAATAAAAAAACCTAAATTTATAGAGTTTGATTGAAAAACTAAGACAAAGTACTGTTTGATTAAATAGTTTGTTATAAATTTATCATCTTCTATTTTAAATGGTACCACTAAATTTATTAAAAAATGTTTAATTTAATACTCAAGATCAGCGATTCTTAAACTGGGGTAAATTTACCCCTGGGATAAATAACCATGTTTTAAGGGGGTAAGTTTTCTTTATTACAAGTTATGAAAATCAATGTTTTTAATTGTTATTTTAGTTTATAACTTAATATTTAACTTTTATTTTTTAAAGCTAAATAAAATCTTTAAATTTTAGTATTTTTTAGATTTAATAAGCTTTAAGTTCAAAAAATATATAAATTTTCCTCAAATTAAATACTATTTTGTATATTGGGGGTAATTTTGGTAATAATCTTCCAAAAAGGGGTAAAAAACGAAAAAAAAAGATTAAGAACCGCTGCTCTAGATCTTATGAATATTTCAATACTTAATGAACCAAAAAAAATATTAAGTCAATAAATAATTTGTTATTTTTCATTACATTTTTGAAGAAAAACCGTATGAATTAAAAAAAAACGAAGTTTATCGTAAAACTAATTCTATAAAGCTAATGAACTAAAAAAAAATAAAATTTAAGTACTTTATATTACTTTATATTTACATCTATATCTTGAATGAGAATAAACTAGAATAATAAAATGCAAACTTATATAATGAATTACATAAGTGAATATCAAATTAAACAACTTTAGTAACAAATAATAAAATTTTAAAATAATCACAACTAAAATCAAATTTTTCTTAAAAGTTTTGTCATTTGTTGTGAGTTTCTAGAAATACTAACTAATTCAGAAAGTTGTGATCTAATATATAAAATCAATTCAAAAGTTCAACCAAGCGTGATTAGGAGTGGCAAAATCTTATACTTTTTTTCTATCCTTACTAGTAGCCACAAGCGCTGTTTTGTTGGAAACAAAGTTTCTGAAAGTTTAGCATTCCGTTGGAAATTTTTTTGGTGTTCTTAAGAAACTTAACGACATAATTTTATAGCGAAAACAAAAACATTCATTTCAATAAATTACTAGTGTCTTTACTTTCTTTAAAATATCAATGATCATGTAAGTATGTGTTTATGTACTTGAACAAAATTAAGTTTTTCAATTTTATAACAACTTTTTGTTGTTAAAAGTGATAAAAAAGTTAATAAATACATATGAAACTTTTATATAATGAAAAAATATTTAATTTCTTTTTCCTATGTCTATTAAAGCAGTCTTGAAAAAAAACACTTAAAAAAGCTAATCCAAAACATTTGAAAAAAAACCTAATTTATTTAGAGTTTGAAAGTCTCTTAAAATTAAATATACCAAACTAAAAAATAATTAAATTACAAATTTTTTGAACTTAAGTTGACTCAAACAAAAATAAAATTTAAAGAAATATTATATTCGAAAAATTAATATAAGATAAAAACTTATAGCCATTCTACAAAAATATTAGTGTTTATGAGTAAAGGTAGTTTGTTGGTGTTTTAAGATATTACTAATAAGTATGAAAAAAATAGCTAACACTCAACTTTAAAATTCAATATGTCTGCTTTTTGTTAAATTTCTGCATATAAATTTACTTGAAGTAAAAGACTGCTTAAAAGCTTGCTAAACAGAACAAAATATACGTTTTGTAAATGCGATCACTAAATGCATACAAATTAAGTTCATTTTATACAAAAAATTAGTAGATTTTTAATTAGTAAACATTTTTAAACTGGTTTAAAATTATAGTTAATAAGGTTAAGTTTGTAAAAAAACAATGAAATATTTAAACAAATTTGATACTAATATTAGATTTTAAAGTAAATGAAACAATCTTATGTGGTCATATACTTTTAACTTTTATACCGTTTTGTAATAATATATTATATACGCTAGTTTTTGAGTATGATTGGAAAATGAAATAAATTAACACATAAAAACATTTATTAAAACACTACAACTAGATTGAAAAACTTATGCGTGTGATTTTTTTTTACAAACATTGTATTGTATAATGAATAGTGTAAAAATATATAACTAAAAATCAAAGATTAAAAATGTTTTACAAAATCATAAATAAAAATTACTAATCATAGAAATATTCTTAAATATACAACAATCTAAACTTTATAGAAAAAAAAAGTTTGTACCATAATTCTTCTATACAGTATACTATTTTTAAATAACGTTATAAATATTAGTTTTCAGTTTACTAAAAAACATCATCGATAAAACAATTTAATTCATTTAGTTATCTAAACTTTGAAAATAAGATTTACCTTTTACAAAGTATTTTAATGCAACTACCAAGTTTTAAACACCTGTTTAAGAGTAAATATGAATTCTTTTGCTATAATCATACTTGAAAAAATATTTTCTTTGACACAAATTGCAAAAGCAATTCCTTAAGGATAAAGTTTACAATAATATTTTAGTGAATTTAAAGTCAAATGATACCTAACTACAATTACTAAACTACTACTAATTTAAACATTATGTGTATGCATTTACGAGTTCTATAAGTTTTTTATTCGACTTTTAGTTACTTGTTTTATGCTATTTGTAAAATTGGGAACGGGTCATTTTTGCAAGAGGATACTTTAGCACGAGGGGAAACTTTTGCACGGCAACTCTTTTGCATCACTTTAGTACAAGGGGACACATTTGCACGGCATCTTTTTTGCACGACACTTTTGTACGACGACATTTTTGCACGATGACAATTTTTCATGGCAGCATTTTTGCACAACGAAACTTTGAATGACGTCACATTTTTACGGTGACATTTTTGCACAGCGACATTTTGGTACGATAAATTTTTGCACGAAACATCACTTTTGCATGCAGGCCGATTAAATGTTTTTTAGCTAGTACCAAATCTGTTACATAAAAAAAAATTAAAAACTAAAACTTTATAACAGACTCATATCAAAGACAAAAAACCAAAGATATAAAATCTTAAACAGTAAAAGTTAATGTAAAAAATAAAAATAACTAAAAGATAAAATATAATTATTTCTAAAAGATTTATACCAGGAAGAAAAAATTAAATTTATTTAGAACCTAAGATAAAAAAACCTAAAAGTATAAGTAAATTGTTCCAGTTTATTTTAAATTCTTATTTATTAATAAGCAACTATGCCTTTTTATATATTTTTATTTTACTATTACAAGTTTATTGTCCTTATGATGGACCTAGGCATTAAAACATAGTCTATTTAAACTGAAAGACACATAAAGAAAATAAAAATAACACAAAAAAGTTTATTTATTAAAACTAAGATAAAAATATTATTTAGTATTTAATACAAATTATGACTAACATAAAAAGCAAAGTTTTTAACCACAAACTTATAATTATTAACGCTTTGATGTAGAACGGTCAACATCAAATATTAAAATGCATTGAATAACAACAAAAATAAAAACCTAACGCCCCAAAGACATTAACAATAGACTGGCCAGGTAAACAATCATTGAAAAAGGATACATCATTAATAAAGTAAAGGTGCTGCTAATTTAATTTAACTATAAACTAAGCTAAATCTTAAAATCAAATCAACTGTTGATAAAAATTATTTATCAATTTTACTAACAAAAATTTAACTCAAATCAAACTTTATTAACTTTAATCGAAATTCTTAATTTTTTTTTGCCAGAAACTAATTCATTTAGAAGTTTGTTCCATAATTCAACTGACCGATAAAAAAAAAGAATTATGCCAAGCCTCATTATTGAATTGATGTTTGCATGTAATTTCTTTGCTAATTTCTCTCAGTAAGTAATTAGTTTTATAGTGTTTAAAAATCTGTTTTATTTTAATTGTAGTTTCACCTTTAACTAGTTAAAAAAAAGTAATGAGCTCAAATCTAAGTGTCTTCTATTCTAATGACTTAATAATAAGTTTTCTTAGTCTATCAAGATACGACATATTTTGTCCTGGGCATGACGTTAAACTGTTCTGGTGTCTGACTCGATAACCGAAAGGTTTTTTGTACACCAGGTTTTCAGGCCAAACCTTTTGAGCGTTTTTTTTTTTCGTTCAATAAACAATGACATATAAGAAATATTGCAGTATTTGTAGATTAATCTGGTATATTTTCTTTGAACAGATTCTGTATGGTTGACCTCTTTTTTAAATTGTGGAGATAAGATTGGTGTGTTATGTTTAAACTTAGGACGAATTTAAATGACGAAAAACTTTTTAAGGATGTTTATATCTGTAGACTTAAAGCTATTTAAGTCTTGATAAGATGTAGTAGTGGCAGTTCAGTTAAGGTAATCAATATGGTGGTTCCATTTAAAATTTTCAGCAATAAAAATCGAAAGATCTTTTTACACTTTAGTTGATTATAAGTTTATATCGTTTATTTTAAAGTCAAAAGTAGAGTTAGTAGTATTTCTTAAAATATTTAGAACTTGACATTTATTAAGGTTTAAGTTTAATTTTCTTTCTTTTAGCCAATCGTAAATTTTATCTAAAGAATTTTGTAAAGTTGTGTTCGATTGGCTAAACATTTTTTTGTTATCTGCGAAGAGGTTAATGTTGCTGCTAACATCAACTTTTGAAACTATATTATTTATGTTAATGAATTTATTCTTTCAAGAGTTTATTTTACAAACTAAGTTTCGTTCAAAGACCTCGTCAGTGCTTAAATAAATCTAAAAAGATATGTAACAGTCATGGAAAATAGCATTTAAACAATTAAATTAAAAACATATTTTTACTCAAAATTTTTACTTAAAAAATTAAACAAAATAAATTTTAATATTAAGATTGAATTTATGGTAAAGTTTAGATTTTAGTTAAGTTTATAGTAAGTTTATAGTTAAGTTTATAGTATAGTAAGAATCGATATAACAACAATAATAATAATAAAAGCTGTATGTAGCTTTCTTTTATTATTTATGTTAATAAATGTTTAGTCTCATTTGCGTTAATAATAAATAATAGTGGAGCAATAACCCCTTTTTGAGGGACTCCATAATAAACAGATAAATATTCTGAAGATGTGTTATTAACTACTACTTTTTGAGTTCTATCGTTTAGAAACTCTTTAACTAACTAACTAACCAGACTGCTATGAATTTTGTATTGCGATAATGTTTTAATTAATTTAAAATGATAGACATAGTCAAAAGCTTTTACTCTGTATAGATTACTTAGTAGACTTATTACTTAAAAAAGACACCAACTAAGAGTGTAAGCAATTTAGTAGTTGAATACAGGATTTTCGATTAGGGAATTGTTTAGGGAAAATAAGGTTGTTTAAAAATTAAGATGATCAAGTACTTTTATAGAAATTGTATGTTCAAAGATTCTGCAAAAGCTAATTGTAAAATAGTTGGTCTGGAATTTAAAGGGTTGTATTTACTAACTTTTTTGTGTATTGGTATTACATATGAAATTTTCCATTGTTTTGAGGAAAGGATATTTCCAAAGAACAATTAAAGACTAGTAATATTGGAAAAATTATAGAATAAATAGTATTTTTTTTAATAAAGTACGAAGGAATATTATCTGGTGTTCTTACTATTTTATGTCTCAAAATATTGTCAGATTTAATTATTTGATCATTGTTTATTAAAAAAAATTGCACTTTTAAACTGTTTTTATGAACAAGTACTTTTAAACTTTACAACATTTAAATTGCAAAAGTTATGGAGTATATGCAGCTACATGCAACATATGCGAAGATTTATACATTGGAAAAACTATGAACAGCTTTACTAAAAGGTAAAATACCCACAGAAACACATGGAAAAACAATAAAACTAAATTAAACCATGAAATAAAAGAACAATTTGCTCCAGTTATACGTTATAAAAAATTGCTCTTTTAAACTGTTTATATGAGCAAGTTTAAAGTTTTTGTTTTAATCATCTTTATTAAATACTTTTGGAAAGGCCTTATCTAAAAAATAGGCTATATCAAAATCAGATATTATTGGAAAGTTTGTTTTCGTCATGCAATACTGAAAAGCATTTGCTATCTTAAACTTAGATTTTACATAGCGGTATTTTTTTTTACTTGTAAATACCGGATGGCTTCGCGTTTAGCCACCAAATCCTTCGCTCTACTAAGCACGAAAGATAGCTTTTTTAAAAGAGTGTTCAACGTTTAAAAAAAGCTAACTGTTATCTAACATGAAAGTTCATTATCGTAAAAAATTAAATAACGATGAAACCAATGCGAATTGGATAAATTAAATTTGTTAATCAGTTTTAAACGGGAATATTTTTAATTGTTTTTTACTGTATCCTTTCACTATATTTTCTCTAACTTTTACTATTTAAACAAATTAGTAATGTTGTTTTTCAGGTCAAAATATCAAAATAAATATTATTTTATTTCAAAATTACATGTAAAAATCAACGTTATCTATTCAAAAAATATATTATATATAAATAAAATATTAGGAAAAAATGAATGTTGTTAAATAAAACTTATAGTAATAATTAAAAGTTTTAAACAAGAAACTTTTATAATTTTTGTACGTTTAACGTAAAATAAAATTACACGATTTTAAAATATATTTTAAATAAAAGCATTAATTAAAATATTATACTTAAAAATAAATCTACTTACACAAAGGGATATTTTAACATAAATTAATTTATTAACTGTATCTATATTAAATATAAACTAATAAAAAGTAGCATTTACTTACTTATAGTATAATAATAAATTGTATTTAGGAAAGAATTTAGACTTTAAGATATAAGTTTGGTTAAAACTGGTAAAGGAATATACTTTTACTCTTAAAACTAAAAAGAAACTTTTAAAAAGTAAAATAAACAAATTTATAGATTGTAAGGTTAGAATTTGATCAGTTTTAACTAAAAAATGACATTAATAAAATATTAAAAATAAACAAAAAATCTGTTTAAACGTAATAACTAGAACTCATTTTTAGTAGTTATAAGTAATAGTTTTAAAATTTTCAATTAAATGTTTTAATAATTAGTCTTTCAGTTTAAATTAACACGAAAAACCCTTTAAACGTCCTTAGTAGAACCCTTTTGTACATAATGAACATTAGTAATTTGTCGACGCATGGCTTTATAGGAAATTTAAATGGAAAACATGAGAATAAATGTACTTTTAAGGTTTAATAGACACGAAAACAAAGCTATAGCATCCAAAACTCTAAAATATTGTTTTTGTACATAAATTAGACAGACAGTTTTAATGTTAAGTTTACTATTTCAATATATAAATAAATTTACTTTTTAATAACAAAAAATATAAAAACGCTTATATAACCTCTTATGTAGAAGTTTTTAACCTAAAAGTTACATAAAATAATAAAAATGTAGTTTAAGCAGGTATAGTATATAAACTTACAATAAATAAACTTCTTTTTAACAGAAACAAAAACACAATTAAAGCGTCCATAAAGTTATTTTAAACAAAGTTTTATGAAAAAAAAATAATTGCTGTATTTCATAAAGAAAATAACTTTTCACAAAAATTTCTATCTACAATCCTTATTGACAACATACTTAACAATTTAAATAGTTTCATAGTCCGTTCGGCAGTTAAACTTCGTAACAATTTGTGTAGGTAATATAATTTCCTATGACAATTAACAATTTAAAACGGTTTGGTAAGCAGTTATAAAAAGGTAATCTTACAAAGTACAAACTTTTTAGTAAAAAGAAATACAAAAAAAAACTTTTAAAACGTCCTAAGTAGAGGTTTTTATAAAATAAATTTGGAAAATATTTAAATAAGGTAAATTGAGCATGTTAATATAACAATTTACAACAAAAGAGCTTTTAGGCTTAAACAACCACAAAGAACATTGAATATGACTTTAAAGTTGTTGTAAACAAATCATTTTAAAAATAAACAAGTCTGTATCTTATGTTTGTTTTACAAATCTATTTTTTATGTTCGTTTGTTTTGTAATATTAGCAAAATAGATATATAGTTAATTGCTTTATCATATATTTTTTGAACTTACATTTTAGAATATAATTGAAGTACAGAAATTTGTGAAAAACTTCTAAAGATATAAAAATTATATAAGCTAAATATGAATATATCAATAAGACTTAGTGGCCGAGCGGTTGAGGCGCCAGATCAAACAAAGAACAAAGCCAACTATGACCAATCTTTTCATCATTATTAGGCCTATTATTTAGGATTCGGATCTCTTTTTAATTTAAGATCCGGCCGGAACCGGATCCAGATTTTATTTATAAAATGAGATCTGAATGGATCCTAAACATTTTATTTTGATAAAGAAAAAAAAAAGAAAATTAATTATAATAATTCTTTTATATAAGTATCATCTTATAGTATATACTCTGAACTTTCAAAGAAAAGTCAATGTTATATTTTTTGAAAAAAAAATCCTACTTAACTTATTACTATCAATAACTGAAGTGTTTTATAATAAAAAAACTTTTATGGTATATACATAAAGCTTTTAAAATGAGATATATATTAAATATCTTTTATAAATAATGAGAACTTCAACTAAACAAGTGGACTTAAAATGTCATAATTTTCAAATTATATCACATGCTTAGATTAGGCTAACATCAATTTTATTTATCTATGTGCTGTTAACTGTGTCACCATTACTACTGTTTATAACTTCAAATATAATAAAATTTTATTGTTTCAATCAAAAAAACTTATGTTGTGTTTTACTGTTTAGCTATTAGCATCAACTTATACGGTTGAATGATTTTACTTCATTAAAAAAAGCTATCTTTCGTGCTTAGTAGAGCGAAGGATTTGGTGGCTAAACGCGAAGCCACCCGTAAATACCTGTAAACTTGTAGATTTTTAAACCATCGTTTATTTATTTTTTGTATTTATTTACTCAAAATTTAATCTTAAAATTAGTTGCTAAGAAAAGTAGTTAACATGAGTTAGTCGAAATCGCTTTTGTTTGTTTTTTTTGTTTGAAATAAAAATGCTTTTGAATGAATCCTGTCTTAGATTTTTGTGAAATATATGTAATACTAAAAAGTTATAACTAACTTAACTAAAATTTCAACTTTACCACAAGTTCAATCTTAATAATAAAAACTAACTTGTTTTGTTTTTGGGTAAAGGTATTATTATTAGTAAGTAAGTATTTATATAAAGTATCGGGCGGGATTTCAAGTTTTGATAGCTATTACAAGCACAAGATTGTTTAAATTTTCAATAGTTACGTCACGATTAAAATAAGCTAGGTTAAAATGCATCTCAACTTTAAGCTCACTTTATTAACTACATTTTTGGTTAAGCAATGTTTACTTTGAAAATTAGCTAGAAGAAAAAAGAAAGCTACATACAGCTTTTATTATTATTATTATTGTTGATTTTAAAACTTAACTAAAATTTAAACTTTACCTTAAATTCAATCTTAATATAAAAATTTAACTTGTTTAGTTTTTTGAGTAAATTTTTTTTTTAATTTTATTGTTTAAAGGCTATTTTTCATGACTGTTACATATCTTTTTTAGATTTATTTAAGCACTGAAGAGGTCTTTGACCGAAACTTAGTTTGTGAAATAAATTCTTGAAAGAACAAATTCCTAAAAAACTTAAAATGAAACGTGCTAAATCTACAGAGAAAAACCTGGGTTTTAAAAATATTTACTTTTATAGAAAATATACTTTTTAAAATAGTTTGACTTTAATGTCGTACATTATATTTTTTAGATTAATATACACAATCTAAATTAAAAAGTCATTTGTAGAAAGCAAAGCAAAACGTTTCATTTTTTTTTAGATTTGATAACAATTTTGAATGACAATTAGTAATAGAATATTTGACGGTTTTAAAAGAAGTGTTTAAAATCTACGCATATCTAATTTTGAATATGTGTAAAACTTAAGTTTACTAAAATCCAAGCAACGAGTTCGAAGGAATATAACAACAAAATATTCAATATTTTTTAAACCTTATGAGTTACAACTTTATGTTTAATGATAAAATTTTTTAAAATATCGTAGTATATTTTATCACTCCATATCTAAAATAATGTTAATCTGCACAATAAAGCTTTTTTTTAATAATTGTTGTAATAACTATTAAAAATTTCACTTTTAAATTTAGTTTTTACAGGTTTTGATTTATACTTATGGAAACACATATTAATATTAGATTTTTTGAAACACTCTTTAGAACTCTGTAGAAATTTGTAGCACAGAGAGGCGTCATTAGTTTTTATAATTTTAATAACCTCAGTAGTTGTTACAAAAACTTGTTCTAAATACAAGACTTATAATGATCTGATTTAGAGAGTTTTTGAATGGTAAAACACAAAAAAGTTGTGATTTATAAAAACTTTTTCATGTTTTTAGTGGAGTAATTCGAGATTAAATTTCGTGCACACTTTTATTGATAATTTGTTCAAATAATACTGGTTTTAAATTTGAAACTTGCAGTAAAATAACCCTCTCTGCAGATAACACAAAAAAATAAAAAACTTAATAAAATTTTACAACTGTCTTTACTAAAATATATCAATAGTCAAAACATAGAAAACTAAATTATAGTTAATGAATTTTCTTAATGTATATAAAGATAAACCTAAATGTACTGATTTCAAAACAAACAAAAACAATTTTCAACTCCGCTTTTTAAACAGTTTAAAAACTTTATTGGTGAACTTTTTTTTATGAAATCAACATGTACCACGTAGTTTCAACTATCAAAAAATTTAAAACTAGTAATTTCATAATTGGTATTTAAGTATCTAAATTAGAATACAATATTTCAATCTTGTCTCAATACTTTTAAAAAAGATATTGACCAACGAGAATCAGTTTAAGTAGCGTATATTTGTTTAATCTATTACAGGGGGTGTCTACGCTTTTTTAAATTTGGTAGCACATACTTTACTTGGTAAATACATAGTTATGTGATTTTTATAGTAGCTTTTAATAAAATACCTTAAAAAATGAAGTAAGTGTATAGTGTTATGTTATATCATTTCTTTATTATAATGTAAATGAAAGTATGTATATTTTAAAATAACATTAAACTTTAGTTTATTCTGTAAAAAGTTATCTTTTGAAATAAGAAATAATACTATAATGAGCTTTAAAAATTTGATGTTTTCTATTAAAAATTCAAAGATATTACTACAGAGTAACTTCAATTTTCTCACTTAAGTTTGAATTATAGTTTGCTTTACATAAAACGTTTTTTTTTTATTATTAAGTTTTAATCTGATTAATTTATGAAAGTTAAAATGCTACTATTAAGAAAATAAATATTTTGGCTATAAAGTTTTGGAATAAAACTGATACATCTTGTAAAAAAAAAAGAAATATAAAAGACTTTAAGTTAAATAATATTTTAAAGAAAATGTTGTGTAGTCATTAATTTAATACTTTAAATCTATTAACATGACAAGCTCGGTTTTTGGTGAACCTTGAGAATAAAACTTAAATAATTATATAATAGTATCAAGTATTATTATGAAAACACCATAATAAAATACATACATAAATCTTCTTTAATATAACCAAACTTTAAATTGCTATATAATCAAAATCAATAACAGTTCGCTTTACAGTTTTTTCTACAAGCAACTAGGTGTAGTTAAACTTTAGTAGTTAAGATTGAACATTTGTATTTTGTAGTTAAAAAATTGTATAATGATCGTTTATTTAGTTATACTACCTTTTTTAATTGGAAACCTTGTGCAACTTAATAAAGACTTTAATAATTAAACAGTTCTATTAAATTACAATTAAATCTAAAATCTGTTTCAGTCAAACGCAATAATAACATCTGTAAAAAAAACTCTATTTTTTACTTTTATAAAGTTTACGTTCTTTATCTAAAAAATCACAACTAACTTTATGATCGTACTTAAAGTTTGTGATGCACAAAAATGTTAATAGTATTTAATTCGTCCTGGACAGGACGTTAAAAGGTATTCTGTGGTGTACAACTCGGTAACTGAAAGGTTTTTTCGTGCATTATTTCCTAGGATCTAACATTTTGAGCGTCTTTTTTTGTAGTTCAATAAACAATAATACAAATTAAAATGATGGAATGAAGGTAATCTGCCTCTTTTGATTTTAAAAACTAAACAGTTTTTGAAAATTTGACTAAATAGAAATAAAACATGATTAGGAACCATTAAAAAAACCACTGTCTCAGTCTTTCACAAAACACTAACATTGAAAAGATCTTTCGCTTATTAAATAAACATTATCAGTTCTGCAGAAAACAAAAAATTACTAGCAACTAGAGAAATTTAAATACCGTAAATTAAATACTTTAATAAAATTAAATCCAACTAAAATAAACAAAAAAATTAAACTTTACAACATTTAAATTGCAAAAATTATGGAGTATATGCAGCTACATACAACATATGCGAAGATTTATACATTGGACAAACTATGAACAGCTTTACTAAGAGGTAAAATACCCACAGAAACACATGGAAAAACAATAAAACTAAATTAAACCATGAAATAAAAGAACAATTTGCTCCAGTTTTACGTTATAAAAAATTTCACTTTTAAACTGTTTTTATGAACAAGTTTAAACTTTTTGTTTTCATCATCTTTATTAAATACTTTTGGAAAGGCCTTACTTAAAAAACAGGCTTTATCAAACTCAGATTATTATTGGAAAGTTTGTTTTCGTCATGCAATACTGAAAAAGCAGGTGCTATCTCAAACTTAGATTTTACAAAGCAGTATTTTTTTTGCATTTGTGTTCTGAAAAAACCCTAAATTTATTGTGTCCAACTTTTTGTTATATATATAAAATGTACTATAAATAAAATTAAGTATTCAAAGGAATTTAATTAAATTTTTTTAAGAATTTAAAGTAAAAATTTAAAACCTATTTGTTAATTTCAATTAAAATATTTCTATTACTTATTTTCTATTAAATCTTAATTCAAAAGTAGTGTACAATAGAACAATCAAATAAAAAAAAGATTATTTTTTTATTAGTAATCGTTAAATTTCAATTGTTTTTTGAAATGATGCGCAAACTTTTACATTTTTGTTAGAGTTAACCATTAACTATCAAAATTATTGATAATCAATCAATTTATGCATTTTAAGATAACGTTACATTTAAATAAGAACAAATCTTTTAATTGGAAAAAAATACAACCAAGTAATCTATTTTATACCCAATCATCTTTTATTTGTTGTTTACGATTAAAAACATCCACACTAAACGAACAAAAAGAAAATAACGAAAATAAGTATATCTAAAGCTTTTCTATCGTAAAATTTCGAGAGATCCTTCTCAAAAATTCAATTATGTTGCAGCTATCATTAAAGTTATAAAAGAGTCGATGAGTTCTATCATCTGCCTGTTTATATTTTAACTGTTTCTCGGCAGGCTTTATTCCTGTGAAATTGTGCTCTATGCTCAGGTCTATGTTTTTTTAAGTTGGTTTTCGATATAAATTACTATTGCTACAAATTGAAGTTAATTTAATCATTTACTAAAATTATTAAAATAACCGGATAACATATTTTTTTAATTTGGTTTAAAATGTTACATACACTTTATGCAATCGTAATACTTTTCAAAAGTGTGTACCTCAAATGAAAAATACTTAAGTATTATAAATCAGTCTCAAGATTTGTGTTTTAAAGCCCTACTGGATTAGGTTTACGTTTCTGTTACTTGGTGTTAAAGCATTTTAATATGAGTGATTGTTCCATTTTAGGTTTTCAGATATATATATTCTTAAGTCTTTGAAAATATTTCTGCTAGTATTGTAGCTTTATTAAGTTTCTGACTTGCTAAATACTTTTGCGTCATCTGCAAACTTATTTCGCTTTGAATGTGAGTATTTAAAGTAATATCGTTGATGTTAATTAAATAAAAAAGAGGACCAATGACTCCACCTTGTGGTACTCCACTGTGAATTTTCAAAGGATCTAATAATGTGTTCTAAATGAGTACCCTTTGTAACATATTATTTAAAATTCTTTTAACTAATTCACTAAGTTATCATCAAAACCATATTAAGTCAAAAATTTTAATATCTATTGTGTTACACAGAGTCAAAATCTTTTTTGATGTCAGTATAGACCACTGTGATTGATTCATTGTTTAAGTAAGTTATTAACCAAGTACGTAAACATGTCAATAGTTGAATTCCTGATGATCGGTGGGGAAAAAATTCAAATTGTTTTGGTGTTAATAAAGTAAAATCGAAAAGGTGATTAAATATTTTTGAGAAATAATATGTTTGAAAATTCGGGAAAACGTACTGGTTAGGGATATTGGCCTACAATTTAATGGGTCGTGTTTGTAACTTTTTTATATACTGGAATTACATAAGATGTTTTCAATTGTTTTGGTACTTCTGATAATGCTAGTAAGCAATTAAAAATTAATAGTAAAGGAAAAACTAATGATAAATTAGCATGCTTAATAAAATAAGGTGAAGTTTTGTCTGGCGTTCTGATGATTCTATCTTTAAGGTACTTAGTCGATGTGTTAATGTGTTTATAACTTATAAAAAACTTTTCATTTTAAAACCTTTTTTTTTAGGGTTGTTAAAAACTTTGATGATTTTGATCTTGTTTAAATACATTTTGAAAATTTTTATTGAAAAGTGTGGCTCTTTAAAAATCTGAAGTTACTGTTTTGTCTTTATGGCGATCAAATAAGGGAGGCAATAAAGTATTTAACTTAGTTTTAGATTTAACGTAGCTATAAAACTTTTTAAAATTTGGTTTAATGCAGAAGTGTTTTTCATATTCTAAATTGTATTTTTTTTAACAGCTAATTAATATTATTTTGATTTAATTTTATAATCTTTGGAGAATGATTTATTTTTCTCACTTTTTTTGTAAAGAATACTTTTTTTTTTATAATTTTTTAATATTAGATGGAAATTTTTTGATTTTGTTATTTTTAGGATAAGGTGGAGTAAAGAGTTTTATTGAAGTTTGAATTAAGTCGATAAGTTGGTCATAAAAGTGTTGGAGATTTATTGAATAATGAAGTCCAATCAAAGTTTGACAAGTATTTGTTAGTATTTTTAAAATCAACCTTTTTAAAATTATATGAAACTACTTTAGAATTAGGTATTTTTTTACTTTCAGCTTTAATGTTAAATGAGATCAAGTTATGGTCACACGTGGTTGTTAATGGGAAATTAGTTAATAGAGATACTATTTTATCTAAACCAAAGTGGTTGCAAACTAATAGATCGAGTATGTTTTCATTTTTCTGAGTTGGTTTTTAAATTACTTGAGTTAAAAAAATATCTGTGCTGAAATCAAGAAAAAAATTAATGAGATTCATTAACGTTTGTACTAGGAATTTTCCAATTTATGTTTGGCAGATTGAAATCTCTAACAACAAAAAAGAATAGATATCAGGTAAAAACAACTTAATCAGTTTAATTACATTGTCAACAGTTGGGGCGAAATTTGCAGCCAGTGGAGGTAGATACACAAAAATCTTAGTCTAGTTTTTTTTTAAAATTACATCTATACATAAATATTCAAAGCCAAAGGTATTAATTAAGCTTAAATCTTTTTTGACACTAAAAACTTTAAGGGAATTTTTGTAAAGAACTGCAAAACCTCCAACCCTACTTATCCTATCGTTTCGGACAATATTATAAATACGAGGACAAATAACGGCATCGTTGACTTTAGGAGTCAACCATGTTTCACTTAAGAAACAAATCAATATCTTTTCATAACAAATAATTTTCTAAAGTATCAACTTTATTTGAAATATATCGTATGTTAGTATAAAAAATCTTTATGTACTATTAATATAACTATTAAAAGAAGACTGATTAATCTTATTAAAACTAGCAGATAGATTAACATTTTATAAAAATTTAAAAGGTCTGAATCACATTATGTCCTATTAATCCCAGAGTTTCTGGGCATCATATCGAAAAATATGATTTGTAGCTTCTATGATTTTATTGTCCTTATCATGTATTTTATATTGAGATTATTTTGTTCTGCTATAGCTTGTTTTCTTTTTAAATCTCCTCGTAGTTTCTTTAAAAATTTCAGTTGTTCAATGGTTCGATGCGGATTCATGTATATTTTCACTTCAAATTCATTTGTCAATTGAGATTTCTCAGCTTAATCAGTCTTTCTTTAGCTTTTGCGTCATTGAGTTTTACAATTATAGGTCTAACTTTAATAACTAATATTACCTGTATTACTAATATAAAGATTTCAGTTCATGTTTTTCAATTTTATTTTTACTTAATACTTCTTGTAGGACTATGAAAATTTTCTTACAGCTATCAAATTGACTTTTTAAAGGATCATTTTTATTTTCAGGGATATTAAATACGATGATATTCAATCTTTTCTTTTCAATCTGTTTCTATTCGTTACCAGCTTCTATTTTATCTTTAACAACATCAAGTTTACTGCTTATGTCGGTAAGAATTTCAACTGGCTTGTTTTTGACAATATCAGCACATGTGTTAAATTTTGCTTCAAAACTGTTGAATCTGTTCACGAATTCTGTCTTAAAGTCCATTAAGTTTTTTTACAGAAGGTTTATTACGAGTATCTTTTATGTGATCATTTTTGGATTCATCATTTTGTAAGCTTAGAGTTTTTTACTTTAACCTTTCACTTTTTTCTGCATAGTCAGGTCAATAAATAAATTATGTATGTCAGTTTTTAGCAAATCTAGCTCCACATTCTTTGATCTAGCGAAATTAATAAGCTTTTCCTTTAGGACTTTGCCCATGTTTGCTGACTTGACTAAGCAGCGAATTTAAGATTCAAATGTTTACATTATTTATTTTGAAAAATTTACAAAAAAAACTTTCTTTTATTGAGAATTTTTATTGAGTATTTAAGACAAGCTTTCTTTTTCATGGGGCGCATAGTCTCTAGGAAACCAATAAAAACACGCCCCTAATAGGTAAACGCTAAATATTGCTAAAATTAATACAACATTGAATTTTCATTTAAATGTTTAGAAATTAAAATACTTGAGATTGACTTTTTTTACTAATTTCAAACTTATAAAGGATAAAACAACAATTAATTTATAAGACTTTTTAAACATTCTTATAAAACACACTATTAGTTCAGAAAAAATGTCATAAAAAATACATAGAGTGTTATTTTAATAGTATTCAATGGCATAGATCTTTTTTCTATTGATCGTAGAACTTTTTGAAATGGTTTTGTGTATAAAAATTGAACACTTTCTCTAAAAACGTGAACATAACAAAATATTTTTAGCAAAAACAAAAATTAAACAATTTCTTCCTGCTTACGTTCTTATAAAAAGCTTTATTAGGTTTCAGAAGCAGAATCTTAAATGTGATGTGCTTTGTGCACGTGCTTACGGCTAACTTAGCACAAAAACATACATTGTTGTGTTTTTATAAGGTTATTTTTGAACTATCCTCTAGCGCTACTGGCGGTCATTTAAAAAATCAAAGATATCTAACCTGTTACAGTATCTAAAAAAAAGTCGCTAAAAGTACTAATGATAAACTTTTTTTATGCTGAAGTCTGAAAACTCAAATTTTTAGTACAAACATTTTGTAAAAGAAAATTATATGCTAAAATTAAATTGTTTCAACACCTAATTTGAACCAATAAGAACAAATAAAACTAGTCAGGTGTTTTTAACGAGACATTATACAACTATTCTGGTTGAAACATGTCGCAAAAAAGCATGTACTGATTCCTAAGTGCAGAAATAAAGTGTATAGATAAAGAAAGAATAATCAGAAACTCTTCTAGTTTACGTTAAACAGTTTTATTTTACTACTTGTACTTACTTACTTACTTGTATAAACTAAAATGATCTCGAAAATCAAGAATAAAAAGTTTATATATGAATAAGCTTTTATTGAAATTTTTAATTCGTTTGAAACTAAATTAAGAATTTTCTTTTACATCAACTTGTTTTTCCTCATAATAGAGCTAAATAATTTTAGTTTCGTTAAGACGATGCTTTTAAAAGTTTAGTTTAGATCAGGGTTTTTAGAATGGTCGATATTGACCACTTGGAAGCTCAAAATGTTAATTAAACATCAACGGTATTTAAAATTAAACTATAAACCCCTCAGTTACTGGGCTAGTTAGTTTTTTACGGTTAATATATTATATGTATATTATTGTACTTACTTCAGTTCAATTATTCTACAGTACAAAAGTCTACTCGTAAAAAAAATTAAACTAAGTTTGGATTTTTGTCTTGTAATTGTAAAAGCGAAAAAAAGTTGTTCTAGGATAAAAGATGCTTATTTAGATATATAAAAAAAAAGGGTTTATCTTGATAAAGTATGTGAAAATACTTACTTATGTTAAAACTTATAAATATAAACAAATAAAAAACTTCTTTTGGAACAAAAATTGATGCTGCATCACTGAATGTGTTTTTATTGCAGTAATCTGAAAAATAACTTAGTAGCTAAAACAACAGAGTTGATTTAATCAGTATTACCTAAATATTTTGATTTTAAGCAAATGTTTATTGATTTTCTAGTTTTTATATAAAACTTTTTATAAATTCTTTGTAAATTCACCTTGAAAGTGAAGTGCTGAGTTACAAAAAAGCTATTTATAAGTTTGTAAATCCATAAAAAAACTACCATAACTACAAGGAAATACTTCTATTTTACTTTTCTTAACTAAACTAAGTTCTACAAAAAAGCTTAAAAGAAAACCTTTTTCACAGCAACTTTGACGTTTTTCTTTGTCACAGAATGCAGTATATGCACACCCTTTAATATCTGAAGATTCATCAAAACCTTGTAATGTAAAAAAAAATTTTAAAGTTGAAATTAGAGAAGAGAGAAAGTAAGTTTAATATTAAAACTTTTCTGAAATTACTTTTTTGGCATAAGTTTTAAACACGTAATATAAGTCTTAAAACAAATTTTAGTTTTTAATTAATTAATTGTATGAAAATATAAACTTTTGAATAAGACTAAATTTGTTTAAAAACATATTTAAAAAGATTTCGCTAAAAGATTATTGTTAAGCAATAATTTTTTTAACTATCTAGCTTATAAAAGTAAAACAAGGTGCTCTGAAAAAAGAAGTAAAACTACACTTGTAAAAATAGTAAGTAATTTACTCTAAATATAAAGACTAAACAACTTTATACAAAAACTAGTTAATCGCATTGAAGCGTTTGAAAAACAAGCCGGATTAAATCGACATAGACTTTTGCGGTACGCTTTAATTTTTTTAAACTAGTAACTTTATAAATATTTTATGTTCATAGAAAGCTCTACTAATAGTAGACTAAAGAAAATAAAGTACAATTTTACATTAAAAGTTTATCAGAACACGCAATGTTTTTAAACATTAGGCATTTTGTTTTTGGTCACTGAACAAAACACAATAGACAAAAATATTTAACTTATAAGGTAATTAAAACAAAAACTTAATCTGATAGTTCATTTATTTGAGTAATAGTTATTTTTCTCAGGTAGTGATTTAAATTTTTTCTACTTTATAAAATGGATTCGTATCTGGTTAAGGCTGGATCTTAATTTCTAAAATAGATCAGCGTTCTTATTTCTTGGATCCGTTAGATCACTAGTTTTAACTTTATTATAATGTATATATACTAAATAGCAACAAAATTAATTTGAAACACTAATTTTAAACTTATAATTAAACTAGCCTTGTGTTAATGATATGCAGTGATAATTAGATCTACTCAAGTTTTTGAAGTCTCCTATAAAAGGTACAAGATTAAGTCCAATCAATAAAGCTCCACTGTATTCATCGAAATTCAAGTCTTTAAATGTTCTAAGATTAATTTTTTTCTTGTAAGTATGAGAATTTGATCTTTTAAAGCCCAGAAGGTTGAGCATATTGTGAGCATTATTGTTGTTAGAATTGCAATCTATTACTGGTAAGTGTTTACTGTTGCATTTAACTCCAGCGGGTCCACAGTAATGACATTTAATAGATCTTGCTGTCATAAAAACCATTTGTTAAACATTTTATTAATAAGTAAATATATATGTATTAGTAAAAAGATTTAACTTTTTAACTTTTACTAACCTTTAAATTGGAACTTTATTTAGATTTTATATAAAAAAAAGTTTGTAATTTAGCTACTTATATTATTATAAATCAGTTCTATATTGTTTTTGTAAAAGATATCTTTTAAAACACTTTTTATAAACTTTACTCCGGTGTAAAAAATGAACCTAAAACTTTAATGACAGACTGCTCATTTTAAGCTGTTAATTTAAAGTACTTTTAACAAAAAAAAAAAACTATTAATGATGAGTCTTGGCCATAAGTTTGTAAAAAGTAGTCAATACTAATTCTTTTATTATGTAATCCGTTTTTTTAGTACTTTTACAGTAGAAGTTAAATGTACAACGAAAATAAATTAAATTAAAGTCATAACAAAAATTACATTTCAAAATATCAACCATTTTTTTCAAATTTTTTTAAATAAACTGCTAGACTTTTTTAAAAATTATATTTAGAAAAACAACGCACGAGTAGAATCTTTCGGATTAGCATCTTTCGGACATGAGTTGACCCAGCTAGAACAATAACACTTCTTTTCCAAGTTATTCCAGCAAGATCCAGTAAAAAGACACTGAAAATAAAAACATAGTTTTATAAGTCTAAACTATCATTTATTTTTGTTTTTATTGTTAGACTTTACGTTTTTAATAGAACATAATTTGTATTGTTTTTATACACGGGTATATTATTTTGCTCTAATATCTACAAATAAATTGAAATGTTTAAATAGTATTTACGCAATAGTATGTTTTTTAGTACTTAGAAAGTCTTTACAATGTTTTGCCTCTTTATATAAAAAAACTTGCATCTTGTTTACTTGTGTATCCGTAAGGTAATGGTCCAGCTAGTAGGCGTGTTGGGCAAACTAGTTAAAAAAAATTAAAGTTGTTAATTTTTTAAAAAGTTTATCAAGATTAGCACATACTGAAGCAACTTGCGCTTGTTTCATCATAACCATACTTGCAATTGCAGACGTATGACCCAACAGTGTTTATACAAACTGTATGCTCTGGGCATGGGTGTTCGTCACATTGGTTAGAACCTTTTTTTAAAGGTTTATTATACTAAAGTATTTCAATTTAAGTCATTCTAAACATATTAAAAAAACGTAGTGGAGTTGTTAGTACAATAATAATTTTTTGATTAACTTTTGTTGGTTAACAGTAGTTAACGGTTCAAGAAAGTTTTAAATTTAGAATCAAATATTTCTGTAGAAGTAATATTGAGTTATACTTCTATTATAATTAAACTACTGGTGTTTAACTAAACTGTTTATTTTGTTAGTAAAGTATCTAAAATCGCACTTTTAAAAAATAATATAGCTATATATTCTTATTCCATCTTTTTGAATCTGCTAAAATAAAGTAATTCATTGAAAAATGTTCAGAAAATAATTGAAATTAATAACAAATTTTAAGAAACTTTTTGAAAAAACATATACGTTATAAAGTTGTGTACGAAAAAAATCCATCGAGCTACTTTTTAAAATCTTAGTTTATTTTTAAAAATTTTACTATACCAAAATAAAATAACCTAAGTAAAGTTGGTTAAAAATAACAACGTAAAATGATATATAAATTGATTTATGCTATTGCAACAAATAAAGTAGTATAATTTTTTTGTCTTTACAAAAAAATATAATTTACTAAACTACAATATAACTCTTTGTACACTAAAAAACTTTACTATATTCGTTGTACCTGTACTGTTTGTTGTAACTGATTTACTGACTATTCGGTCAGCTATAACCGCAGTGTTGTTAATATATCCAGATAAAGTAAAATATGTACTAGATATCTATTTACCTAGCGTGAAGCCAGATGTAGTTGTATTAGGTTTTAGTATTGCGTTAGATATTTCAGTAACTTCATTTTTTGTATTGTTGTTTGAAGATAAACTAAAAAGTTTACTTTTAGCTGTATATTCATCTGTAAGTGTAATAAAAGTTGAACTGATTGAATTATCAATAACATCTTCCATATCAGTTGTAGAAGTTTCTTCAATACACTGCAAACCATTTTCCATAAAGCCGGGTTTACAATTACAAACAAAAGATCCATCATTGTTTATACATGTTGCGTTTGAATGACATGGGTTTCTTGAACATTCATCTACATCTGATGTTAAATTTCAATACAAATTTATAATTAATATAGTTGTTTTAGACATGTATGTATTTATCAATAAGACAACTTAGATCATTGTATTAACGTAAAAAAGTCGAAGACTTTTTTAATTTACATAAATCCGGTAAAAATACTCTAATTTAATTCCATAACTTCGTTATTTTGATCATAAAAACGTTTTTGCTCTTAGTTTTATTTTGCTAAACATATGTCTCCTACTTTAATTTATAATAAACGTTAGAAAAAAAATTCTTCAGAATTAAAATAATTTTTAATGAACCATATATTGTAAACAAAACCATTATCATAAAAACAAACCAGTACAGTATGACTCGTCCCATTTAAAACCTAAGTTACAAACGCAAAAGTAAATGCTCATGATCTGAAGGCACATAGAATTAGACTTGCATCTATTTGTTTCACAAACTGTTATTGTAGAACTGACTGTATTATCACTTGAAGATGAGCTGAAAGAATACTTTTAAAAACTTTAAAACTAAATTTTCTTACCTTCATGTTTGTTAAAAAAATATTAACCTCTCAGTAGTAGAAATACTTGTAGACAAGGTTGAAGAAAATAATGAATGGAAAGTTCCGGACTCGTTTAAATATTTCATACTTACACTTGAAGAGTTTAAAGTAGAGAATGAATAAATTTTGGAAGCTTTTACAGTCATTATACTTGGAGTGTGCAAACTTGTATTGTAATATAAACCAAATTCATTTTTTGAACTTTCAGTGGATGCAATAAATTTTGTAGAAGTCCTTGCAAAACTTTTATTAATTAACTTATTGTATAAAATTGTATAAATGTTTGTTTTAGAAGTTGTGACATAATCTACCAAAGTAAACCTGGTGAGCGAAATAATGAGACTTGCAGCAGTTGTAGCTGAAGATTTTAAAGTTGTGTATTTATCATACTTATATGGTACAGTAGTTGTTTTAAAACTATTGTTACTAAGTATTTGATGTGCTGAAGTTGAACTCAAACTTGTACTCGTTGTTTTAGGAAAGTATTTAAAGACACTTGGAGTATAATCTGCATTTAAAATATTTGCTTTTAGTTGTAAAACTGTATTATTAATTTTAAGATCAAGGCTATAAAAGTGTGGTAATGGTTTTCTTTCACTTTTTTGTAAGATAATGTAGAACTATTTAGCATTGATAAGTTTTAAAAAAAAATTAAATGTTAAGTTTTATTTAACATTGAAACTGGTAAAATATTATAGTTAATATCTTTTTTGTTGTCATTAGTTTCTAATGTTAATTTATTAACTTTTCTACTTTTATTAGAAGTTAAAATCTTAGACAAAATATTAACTTATACAGTAAAAGATTGCGTAGTTGTTTCAAAATCTAAAGTGTCGTTAAATTGTTTAGAAAATGCAATCTTTGTAATAAATTGGTATCAGCCAATTTAAAAACTTTATTGGATTTAGTACCATTACTTGTTGTAAAAACTGTTGATTTTACACTTTGTGTTATAGTTTCTATATTACTTTTAACGAATGAAGTGTTTTGATTTATGTTTTTTACCACTGTTGTTGTTTTTTCTAACTCAGCT
Organism: Thalia democratica; assembly: GCF_965202585.1. Lineage (NCBI taxonomy): Eukaryota > Metazoa > Chordata > Thaliacea > Salpida > Salpidae > Thalia > Thalia democratica. The sequence continues at coordinate 61,458 of NW_028139369.1, read as the reverse complement.
ACGTTCAAATTTGATTGTTTTAAATCCTTTTCTGTAACACAGAGAAATTTTAACTTTACTACAATTTTTTATACAAACTAAAAAAGCTTACACTAAAAATTGCTTCGAGAATACTATTGTATGTAGAAATGACTAACAAACAACTACCTATACAAGTTAAACCGTTATCGGAGTAACCAAATTTGCAAACACATGTAAAACCACCAGGAGAATTTATACACTCTGAATTTTCAGCACATGGATTTTCATTGCACTCGTTGTAATCTATATCATGTAAATTATTAGTCAATTTAAAACTAGTTATTTTTTCTAAACAATATGATAAAGACTTTATAATTTTTTTTGATATTTTGATATTTTCTTGATTTAGATAAAGTTTTTATTGTAACATAACTATTTAACCGAAATAGAGAAATACATATAATTTAAATTTAAAAGCTTCAAGAGTGTCTTATAAAAGTTAAAACTAAATATTTTGTAACTCTTTTTTTTTTTTGAAAACTTTAATAATTCAACTAAATACTGCTTGTATAACTACAGGAAGAGAGCCAAACAAGTAAAGCCAGTCGTAAAATAAAGACAACTGTTTATATACGAAAAAGATATCCCAAAAAAAAAAAAGATGCGTACAATGTTTTACTTTAGACAAGACCAGTAAAAATTGTTTTTAATTGTGCAGAACAATTGTGGACTAAAGAACTAAAGCAAAAACATCAAAGTATTCAGAGAACAACTAAGAAAACTAAAAAATAATTTAAACAAAGTTTCTGGAAAATGACATATAAAATTTGTATTATTGAGATTGTGTTAAGAGAATTTTTTACTAAGTTTACAGTTGTTGTTTATGGTTACTCTTACTTCGAATTTACCATAGCATGTTTGGGTTTTTTTGCTTCAGTTCTTTTAGTCCTTTAATTTTGCTTTTTAATTTATAATTTCTTAAGGACTTATGTTGTTGTTTTGTTTTAAAAACTTTTTGATTACAAGTAGATTTAAATTACAAAGTTTATGAGAATTAATTTAGAAATTCCTAACAACTAAAATAAAATAGCAGCAATAAATTTCATAGGAATTTTAACAAAAACCTAAGTAAAAAAACAAACATATAATTTTTTTTTTTTCTAATATTTATTTAAGTCAGAAAATTAATTACCTATTTTTGATACTTTAAACAGTTAAACCTGAACTAAAACAAAAACATTAATTATACTTTTAAGCACCTTAGGTTATAAATACTATAACTTAGACCTACTTATAGTCAAAACGTTTTTAAATCACAACAACAACATAAGTCCTTAAGAAATTATAAACTTTAATCAGAAAAATAAAGCTACCAAATGTTTAGTAAAATACATTACATTTCGACTAATTTTTGGCAGAGACATATATTATAACAAAGTTTAAATACTAATATATTGTTTAATAAAATTAAGAAACCGCTTAAATCATAAATTAATTAATGATAGACAAAACTGGGAGCTAATTAGTGTAGTAATAATTTTTTAAGACAACTTAAACCTAACAATATAGTGTTTTCATCAAATAAACCTAATTTGTTATCAAAATCCATTTGTTTACACAATTCAGAATTGTTTAAAATATTGCTATTGCTTCTATTATGAAAAAAACACTTATAGTAAGGCACTGATGTAATACTTAGCACCTAGTCTATAAATTTATACCATAAATATCGTTTACATGATTAACTAAATTATACATTGGTGGAAAGCTTAAAGCATACTATTACTAGAGGTTCAAAGCTATGTTAAGGTTTGAATATATTTTATCTAACCTACACAGCTCAGCCCTGTTCCTACAAAACCACCATTACAAGTACAAGTAAATGATCCATCATTGTTTACACATGTTGCGTTTGAGTGACATGGGCTGCTTAAACATTCATCCATATCTGTTTTGTTTTTCTTTAAATATATAAAGCTTTCACAAACTTAACATATCATGTTTCAAATAATAATAAAAACAGTATGCACAGTACTTTTCTCTGAAATACGTAAAAAGTCACTCATTTTTTGGAACTTTTAAAAGCTGTGTTAATTGTTTAACACAAAAAAACATGTTTCTAAACCATCGGCAATGATATTTTAGATATTATAGGTGTCGTTTTTGATGACGGAAGTCTGATGGACGAGTATATCACTGTGTTAGTCGCCACTGTAAATTAAATTGTAACCCTCACTAACATTAATCAACATTTTGTTCAAATTAATTTCGAACAACCGTTCTTCATCAGTGAACTTTAAAACTAGTAGAACTAAACACATTCATGCAACAAATCATGCATTTTATAGTAGATTTTTAAACCATCGTTTATTTATTTTTTGTAACTACTGATGCAGGGAAAAAAAATCACTAGTAAAAAAAATTGACTTGTGTCCTGGACCGATTTGCGAATTGTTTATAAATCTTGTCTAACATCAATCAACAACATTTGGTTATTATTTTAAGTACTATAGTTTCGTTGGTTAAGTTGTCTGTTTGTAACATTTTGATTGTATCATATATTTTGATTGATGAAATGAAAAACCTTGTATACTCTGTAAAAATGGTTTTGATGATTTTCTATTGGTTTCTAACTTAGTCTATTTTATTATACTTAAAAATAATCGATTGAGTTTGTAGAAACCTGCAAAATCGGAATTTTTTCTAACATGTCTATTAATTCATGTTTCATCTCTATTCAAGCATAATATTTGTAGCAATCTGTTACTTCTTTTATCTCGTCCTACCATTTTATAGTATTCCGACATAGGTTCTCCTAGTCTAAGTCAAATTAAGTAACTATATTGATCAATTCCAATAAAATACTTCCATCACACAATTACTCCTTAATTGTTATTTTTGTCTGGAGGATAATTTTCAATATCCAATCTTAGAGAATTTTTTACTACACTTTGGAACAGAATGTGTCAACTTGATTTTAGAAAGTTTTATATTCTTGTTTTCGTACTTATCTCAAATAGACTTGCGTTTATGTGGTATCTCGCCTTCTTAATGTTCTAAAAAATGTGGAACCCTACTTTGACACATTCAAATATCCATCTTTTATTCATCTAGGTAGTGAAAATATACTTTTTGTCTACTTAAGTAAGACATCTTTTAAGTCGTAAACGGAAACAGGTTATTGTAAATAACGGTGAGTATTTTTATGGGTGTCCTAGTTGCAACGTGTACTTTTGCAAAATTTGTTAAGGTTTTTAAATGTTTTTGTCAACGTCGTTAAAATTATTTGAAAAAAATGTTCATTCAAATTAACCTTTTTATTCAAAAATATTTAACAACAAAACACTTATATTTTTTCTTCACTTTATAATTATAAAAAACACCCACAAAAAGTTTTTCTTCCTAGTTGATTTTTTATGGATATATTTTAAACTGTTACACATACATTGTAATAAACATGTTTTAAATGATATATTGGGAATAAAATGTTCAAATAAAGTTTTTTTTTTTGGATTTGTAACAGTTAGCACTGTTCTTTTCTTTCTTTTCTCTCAAACTTAAAAACGGTTAAATTCAGTAAAGCACTAGTTTTTTGATGAGTTAGTTTTTAAAAGCGCTAGTGAACGTTATTGATAAGTGTTGTGTTCGCCTCGTAGTTCTTGTACGAAGGCGACTGTCTTTGTATGAACTTGTGCATTGAAGTAAATTATTTGTATATTTTGTTATTATGTGTAATCGCATTTTCTATTCATTGTAATATAACTTTGTGTTTCTAGACTCGATTTCTTTATATACAATTACTTAAGCGTTCTAACAATCTAACTATTTAATTAGGCTAAGCTTAAAAGATAGTCTAAGTTTAGTTCGCAGTTCATTAAGTCGACTTAACTAAGTCATTTCTAAACATTTAAATAACATCACCATTATAATTATAACGCGTGGAGTCAGATAATAACCAGCTTTGCAAATATAAGTAACACAATTAAAAGTACATCGGTCGATTGTTAAAGATTAATTTCAAAAAAAAAAAAACATTTATTTTATAATTTTAATTTTATGGGTGTGTTTTCAATTGTTAAACATAATTAAAATAATAAAGTTTTCAAAGTTTAAGTGAGAACAAAAAAAACTCTAAGTTGTTTTGCATTAAACTTAAAAAAACACTAACAATTTTTTTTTAATTATTTAATCTTTTTATGTTGATTAACTTAATTGTTATACACATTTCAGATTAAATAAAATTAAAAGTAGCAGTTTTAGCAGTAAAAGATTTGACTAAATGAAATTGTTTTGCATTAAGCTCGTAACTTTTTTTGGGATATTGTTACAAAAAAACACCCACACATTTTATTTGTTGTTAAATTTTTAGTGAATAAAATTTTTGTAAAAGATTTTGTTTTAAGTAGTTTTATGTTTCAAATTGTCTCACATTAACTAAAAAAAGATATAGAGTAATGATAATATATAATAAAGTAGTTTTAAGATATCCTCAAAAAACACCTATAACTTTTTTTAATCATTTGATTTTAACAAAAACGCACCATAAAAAACTTCCTCAGGGTCGATTTTTCAAGTGTTTTTATATGCGACTTTTACAGTGATGTCAACATTGTCTGTTAATTTCACAAAAATACCTATAAAAATACCCGCTGTCAAAATAACAAATAAAAATGTACGTAAAAAAGGTGAAGTATTGTCTGCTTTCTATATAAAGCAGACATTTACTATAAAAAATGTCTCAGTTAGTAAGTTAAAAGTTAAGATAATAGTTAAATATTGATACAAGTTTGTACTTTTTATATTCAGTTTTTTATAATTCAGAGATTTTATTCAAGATTAAACCTACCCTTCAAATTATTTATATATTTAAAAGACATAGTAGAAAACTTTTGATAGAAGGGAAAAACTGAAGTGCAAAATTATTCAAAGACTACTATAAAGCTACTTTGAAGTCCTCTTTTGTCTAGTGTTTGCACAAAACTTAATAATTCAAATTTTCAATGCAAGGAAAAGATAGAGGGACTTTACATTTTAAAAGAAAAACTACCAACATTAAATAAAAGTTAAAAAATTAGACTAAAACTATTAAGAGTCAGATTTTTTCAAACTTTTCAGGTATTGAAAACTTATTTTAAATATATAATAATAAAATAATATCTTTGAGCTATAAGGAAAATTAAAGCTGTTTTTTATCTAATCATCTTTACCCTCTTTTAAAGAACTTTTGTCTGTATTTTCGTGAATGCTAAATAGATGATAAAAAGAGTATAAATTGATTTTCAATTCCTTTTGCTTTAGAAGCAATGGAAAAAAAGATGAAGTTAGTAAAGACCTTTTGATCGATTTAAGAAAACCCACTTTTGTGACAGTTACTCAGGCTTTTGGGTTACGATGCTTCAAGATTCTGAGTTCAAATTTCTAGAATAAAAAACAATTAATTGTATTGACATGTTCCAAATTGCTAGCGGCTCACTAATTTGCAATTTGAGGTGGATAGATTTTGGTTTTTTGAAGACCATAGCACTAGGGTAGGTAATTAAAAAAAAAACATAGTTTCGTTTATAATTTTTTTAATTTAAATTTCAGGTAAATAGTAAAGTACTATCTGATATGAAACCAGTACCTTTTGTTTGTAAACATTTTAGTTACAGTTAAAATGAATTAGTTAGATTAAATATTAGAAGTATATTATCATTGGTATATAGATAAACCGGATTTTAAAAAGCTACCTAGTTTTTCATTAGTTACAATTTTTAATATTAAATATTTTTACCATTACCAATATAAAACTAAAATATAAACAAAGTAGTACTTACCAACACAGTTGTGACCATCTCCGGTAAACCCCGGGTGACAAAAACAGAACGAATTGTTCAAAAACATGTAACAAAAAGCATTCTTTCCGCAATTATTTGTTAAACAAGCAGATGTAGAGTTGGTTATACTTTGAGTTGTATTGTTTTGTGTAAAATTCAAACTGCTGCTGCTTGATGGCATAGTATACTCGGTTTTAGAGTCAGAAAAGGGTTCATTTGAGCTTGATGTAAACGATTGTTCTCCAATGGAACTAGTATATGTATAATTGATATCATTATTTTTTGTATAAGATTCATTATACAATTTTGTAGTAAAAGTTTCAGTAGAAGTTTTCACTATTATTGTTTTGTTATCGCAAAAATCATAACCATCACCAGTGTATCCTTCATTACAAGTACATTCATATAAGCCGTTATTCATAGAACAAGAAGCTTTATGGTGACAAGGTTTGAACAAAACACATAGGTCTACATCTGATGATTTAAAAATTATAAGTCACAATTTTTTTTACTTCAGTAAATACTAAATTCACTGATCCGTATCATTAACATTCACTTTGAAAGTAAACAAAAAAGCTTATAGTAAATTTAAAAATCGCGTCTAGCTTAAAAACAAAATAACCACAAAGCAATAGTATTACATTTCAAAATTATTTGGTACTTAATATGTACTTAGATTATGATGCTTTCGAAACCATAAAAAAAGTTAAGCTTTAAATGTTACGTATCTATTTTTACAAATGCTCTACTCATAAGCATAGTTGCTTAAAGCTCTATATATCCTTAAACTTATAATAAAATTGACATAAGAACAAAATTGGCATAAACTTGTGAAAACTGTGCTAAACATTTCGCTGTTAGTATAAGCTTGTTCAACTACCAAAGTATTATTTCTCGGTAGATAGTTTTAAATCTATGAAGTTTTAGAGAGTTTTAAACAATTGAACATTTTAACTGTAAAATTTCTATGATTATTTGCATAAAATGTTAAATATTAACTAACTAAGACATTCCTGCTGATTTTCTATAAATTTACAACTGCAAAACTTTATTCCATGATAATCATAACAAACGCTAGTTATACTGCATTCATTGATCTTACAGTAAGGTAAGATGGATGATGTACCAACTTGAAATGTTTTATTTAAAGTATCTTCAATGAAATTTATTTCAGCGTAAGCCACAAATTTAGTGAAATGGTTTGTTATCAATTTTATGGTACTTTTGTTTTCGCTTGTTTGTGTTTTTATACCATAGTTAGAAAGATGGAAGGTACTGTTGATGAAATATCCTTGTGAGCTCACCGATATAAACTGTTTTTTTTATTGATCAACTTGCACATTTTGCACTAGTAACAAAAACAATTTATAAAATACTTTTGTTTAAGAAAAATTCTTAAAAAATTATATGTAGTGTTAATTTTTTTACCTATCTATTGGAATTCAAACTAAACTTTAAACCATATGATATTACTTTTTTTCTGAATTAACAGGATGGTTAGAAAAACAACCAATTTTTTTGAAGTGTTTTGTGTCGAAATTAACCGGTTTTCAAAACTATTACCAGTGCAAGTTATTCTTTTACAAAAATTTTACCGTCATGTTTTTTTTTAGTTTTAATAAAACTCAAACAGAAACAAAAATTAAAGTAGCGATCTACCGTATCCACAAATTAAAATGCGGCCGGATTCGATTTTTTTTTTCAAATTTAGACCTGACAGGATTCAATTTATTTTTAATGTCAAATTTCATATATCTTACTTAATATTAATCAATCAACATGATTTTTTTAATCCAAATAATCTAGAAATCTTTAAAGTAAATAAAAATTCTTGCATTACTCATAAAATGTTTTTGTAAATTTATTAACTACAAAAAAAAGTCTTTGTAAACCTACAATATATAGCAATAACAATTTTAAAAATTTTAAATTTCGACTTGTTTATGCTTGATCGTTTACTTGTGTCTTTTCAGATAAATTAACGTTATATATTTAGTAAGGTTGTTTAGTAAAAATAAAATATTTATTTATATGAAAAAATTGATATTACTCATTTTTTGTTTTTAAATCCCGATCTATTTTTGAAATTAAAATGCGGCCGGATCCGGTATATCACTAGTTAAAAGTATGATTTTCTTAATAATTTTATTCTATTCATATAAAGTCTTAAATTAAATTTTAACATTCTTTATCATCTTATAAAAGAAAGTTGTAAGTAAGAAATTTAAAAATTATCAACAGTTGAGCCTGTTTACTTCTAAAAACCGTAAATAAATACTAAGTTGGATATCTATTTTTAAATGCTTTCTTAATTGCAGGTTTTGGTTTTTAATTTAAATATAAGTTTTAAAATTTTAAAAACTAGAAATACTATGTAAAATGCAATTAGTTCACGATATTAACTTACTTGATTAAAGCTAGTATATAGTTAAAAATACAATTTTTTTTTAATATAGCTAAACACTCTTTTACAGCAACCTTTTGTTTTTTTAAAGTATAGTTAGAAATTAAGTGCTCAATATTCCATTCGATTTCAATGTTTTTAAAGGTTGTATTGACATTGAATACTTTGTCATTGTTACCAATGACTAAAGAAACAGAGTCACCTGAAATAAAAAATAGAGTTTTTGTATAACTTTTAACATCTAAAATAAGCTTATTAGCAAAATGTTTACTATCTTTGTTAATACAGACATCTAGTAAAACCGAAAAATTAAGTTATATTTGAAAATCTAATTAAGCTTAAAGGTGGGTAATAAATAAGCAAACTTATACAAGCCTAAATTATGATAAATATTAAGCTTAATATTTTTAAATATTGGTTTTCTATACAAAACTTACATTATAAAAAAATTAATACTGAAGCTTGTTACAAAAACATTATAACAAAATGTTATTAACTCTTATAATATTACATGCTGATAAATAAAAAAACTTTCTAAGATAATCAACAGAAGATATCTGACTTTAAATGTTTATGAAGATAAGATAGGATTTTTTCTTTAAATAAACTTAACAAACCAACGATTTTTCCTTTTACATAGGCTTGTCTTTTTGGGAGGGAGTTAAAATCACTTTTTAAAATAGCCACTAACCGAGCGTTAGCATCTCCTTGAAAAGCTATTTTTGGTACGACTAAATTAATTTTACTACTTCCAGAAGACTTTAATTTCATGTAAACCGTTTCTGACTCATTAAAATTAGGTAAAAATATGTTAGTGGTAGAGCTTGAAGATCTAATGACTTTTGAATCTACAGAAAGTTAATGATATATTTTATTTTTAAATACCTTTTGTAAATAACTTTTATCAAAAACTCATAACATCCATAAGTATATTACAACAGTGCTGTATGTAAAACTACAATTACAAGCACTAAACTTCAACTCTGTTTTAAAACTCATATGTTAAACTAGAATAAAATATTCAAAACAATAACTAATAATTTACTATTGTTTTTTTTTAAAGTTAGGGTTTAATTTTCACATCGTATTAGCATATAACTACAGCTTCTAACAACCTCCTACACTCATATAAATTTTTCTTGCAATATTAACTAAAAGGCTTTCTAGTTTTAAAACTATATCATTTTCATTTGTTTCGTTGAACTTTTTTTCAAAGTTTTCAACAGCTGCCATTACGTATGATAGTTCATCTGTGCTTACCTAAAAATAAACTAAACGTCTTAAAAAATGTTAGCTATAAACAGATTATTAGAAAAACGAAATGCACTGCTTTTTGTATTTTATTTAAGATAGTAGTAAAAATAATGTGTTTTGTACACATATAATGTATTATTACACAAGTAGTAAGAGTTTAGTGTTGTATCTACATACCTTTCTAGTTTTAAAACAACTTTAAAAACGTTAATACACACCTACTTTTTCTTTGTTTAAATTGGATGTTTTTATTTAAAACAAATAAATAACTATGAAAAAGACGTTAAACTGAAAATACTTTCAATTAAGAGAAAACAATAAGATTTAAGGTTGATATTTTAATTACAAATAAACACTACCTTCAAAATTGTTCTCACTTAATTTTAGAATGTATGACTTAGTTAAATTTAAAAGCATTTAATTTTTGAGTCTGATTTAAATAAGTTTTATTAATAAATAACAACTTAAAAACTTAAAATCGGATTTTATCTTTCAAATGACGCTTACAAAATTACAAAGGTTAAAACTTGTTTTTATTTAAAACATCAAATATCTACTATACTTTTAATCAAAAAAAAGCATAATTGTAAAAAAATCAAAATCTACGAATATATCTTACTTTGAATATCTGCAAAAATTAGCCCTTTTTGTATTCTATTCATAGTTATTATTGTTTCTATTTATTTTTATCAAAACGTACTAGCTTACACAATATTTTTCAGATGTTAATTGTCTATGATCTTGTAGTACATACTGTAAAGTAGGCAACAAAAAAAGTTTTAAAATTTTATAAATTGAATACGTGAAAAGATCGTTTCTATATTTTACAATTATTATCTTACTTTTTCTGAATACAATTTTTAATAGACCTTATACAATATGTAACTCTTTACTAAAAGTATGGTTTACTAACAAACAAAAAAAATAATTAATATTTTTAAGTCAAGTTATTTCATACTTTTTCACTAACCATTTATTCTAAAACATTTTATCATTCAAAAAATTAATATAATTATTTTTTATAGTATTTCAACTTAGATTTGGTTGCAAAGTATAAAAACACAAACCTAAAATAAAAACTAAAAGAGTGTATAATGAAATTAGATTAAATATATACTGTAATTTTTTAACATATATTACATAAAGATTAATAATTTAACTTAAATTATTTGTCATGATTGTATAGGTCCTGATTTTACATTGAGTTTTTAAATGAATTTTTAATATCATTTAAACTAATATTGTTGATTTTTCAAAAAAAATATTTTTATTTTTTAAATATCCATACACAACCTAAAAGTATGGCAATAAAAACTTAAGTATTTCTTTAAATAATTAAAGCACTCTAAACTCACGTTTTTTGTACTTAAAACTTCTTGGTTGAAATGACTTAATGTTGAGTTTAAAGTAACAAGATTAGGTAAACTTCCAGTTGAAATGAACAATAGAGTTTGAGTTTTTTCGAGTAAAGACTGGTTTCTGTTCTGTTTTGCTTATAAGTTATTAAACATTTCCGGGTATTTAAAAACTTTAAATTTATATTCTCCAATAACTTAAATCACTTTAAAATAAAACAAAAACTAAGTACTACTGTTAAAAACATATAACTAACTTAAATTTTACACCAGCCTTAAAGTACCAAAGTTTATAAACTTTTAGACTATAACAAGTGTAATACTATTTCTACGTTGAAGTTAACATACAACAAAAAAATTAACAACTTAATAACAAAATTAAGTATAAACGCTTGAAAATCTTTCTTAAAAATTTTACATTTAAACACTATTGGTTTTTAATAAAGTTAACACAACTGTGTTGTGCTACGACGTTGAGGTGGAAGAGCCGACTTGTAACAAAATACTCAGATAAAATACTCAGTAATACTCAGATAAAAGGGTTAAGAAGAAGTTCAAAATCAACAAACAAAGTTGTTAAAGTTATAAGTTAAGAAAAATACTTTTGATGAAATAAATAGTTCGTTTTTTTAAACTGAAAATGCGTCCGCATAAACAAGTCTAGCTACACTGTGGATCGTAAACTTATAACTTTTGATAAACAGATAAAGGTTAACATTAAAAAATGTACATAATACAATACATAACATCATTTTAAATGGTTTCAAATTGCAAAAAACTGAACATTAATGATTAATTGTTAATAAAATTTAAAAGGTAAGAATATTGACTAAAATTACTACAAAATAATTTAAGATGCAAATTAGTATAAGGTCTTCCAAAAAAATATATTTTAAAGGTAGAATCTATACAATAGTTAAATTTTCGAAAATATTTCAAGTTTTAATATATACATCATGTATTTCAATAATGAAAAAACATTTTTGTGTAACAATTTTACAACTAATAATATAAAAACTATAAAACAACTTTAAATCTTCATTTATAAAAAGGAGCAAAAAAGAAGTAGATATTTTATAGGAACAGGTCAAATATGCACGAGGACATTTTTGCACGAAGGGTCTAATATGCACGAAGGGACACTTTTGCACGAAGACTTTTTTGCACGAAGACACTTTTGAACGAAGGGTCACTTTTGCACGAGAGGTCAATTTTGCACGAAGACACTTTTGTATGGAGTTACTGACTGAGAGTAAGGGTTAGGGGTAAACATAAATGCTAGAAAAAAAGCTAATAAAAATTAATTATAAAAAAAAAAGATAATAAAAAGATGAATAAAAATATTTTAATAAGTAAATAAAAAGTTAAATAAAAAATAAGTTATAAAAAAACAAAAAAAAAATATTACCGACCAAGGGTAAGGGTTAGGGATAACAATGATAGTAATAAAAAATAATTAATTTTTATGACCCGTGTAAAAGCGTCTTTGTGCATTTTATAGATTTCTACCGATATTTTGTATGGACTGGAAAATTTCAACAATTGATTATTACTATAAGTATCAAACATAAGCTTAGGATTAATGAATCTTAACTGTTGTAGAATATTTTAGAAAAAAATAGGGATAAATCAGTTCAATTCCGTTAAACCAAAACTAATGAAAATATTTTAAAATAAAATTATACTAGTCAAATTTTGAAAACATATTTTTAAGTTCTTGTAAAAGCCTCGTTCATTATAAAAAAATTCAGCATACAATATCATAAATAAGTGATTAATCCATCTTATGCATTATTTTAAATGTTTAAAACTATATAAAATACTCTGCTTCATTAGCTGTGTGTTACGTACTATTTTAGAATGTACATTAAGTAACTCTATTACTTTAACGTTAAGAATATTGAACATTTTTTAAGGACATACAACTTACCCTATATTAACTTTTAGAATTTAATTAAATAAAACAAACTGCTGAAAACTCTTAAAGTATAAAGTATATATTTCGCACAATTTTTTTGAACAGGTCTTTTGTTTCATCATCACAGCTCTGATATGTATAACTTTTTATCCAAGAATTTTCGTCTTCTGAACACTTTTTAATTGCTGACTTTCTTCCTTTTTTGTTGAAAAAAAAATCGAGTTATAAACCTTAACATTTGTGTTGTTTTGAAAAATTTAACTAAATCACAGGGTGGATAAAAAACCACTTCCGGTATTTAAGATACTGTAAATTTATTAAATAGAGTTATCATAAGTATTTTTCTGGGAAAGAAAAGTGAAATCAATCGAAAAAAAATTACTAAAGTTTTAAGTATTTTATAGAAACACAGACTGTTAAACTATTATATCTAAACTGGAACTATTTATTTCAAGTGATAAATAGCACAAAGATATAAAATTTCAGTAAAAAAAGACATTGTTTATTAGGTAGAGCAACAATAAGCATTTACTAACTTCTTATTACTTAGGAGTCTTCGGGAAAAAGAGTTGACAGAGTATGTGTATAAGTAAAGATTCATTTTGTAATAACATTAACTAAAAGACGATCAACTAAAACGAAGATACACTAAAGCTCTTTATATAAAACTTTTTAAAGTATTAAATTTTACCGTAAGAAAAGCTGTAACAAGCAGACTATAAAGAATAATTATTTGAACTTTATAAAATAGATCTCGAAAACACCAAATGAATAAAGTTCTAACCAAAAACTCCTTTTGTTTAAATAAGCTTGTTATTAGGGACGTGTAGACCGCAGATTGCAAGTATGCTTAGTTTATGCTTCAAAAGAATAAAACAAATGCTAAATTTCTAAGATAGACAATGCACCTGCTGACAGTTTATTTTAACGAAAGAATAATATGTCAATTGATTTTTAAATTCGTTAGAAATTATCAGCTGTTTTCAACAAAACATAGATTTTGTCAACAAGAACTTCAGGAACTATATTAAAACTTTCATAATGAAAATACATCTCAACCGTAAAACCACTGAGTAACAAAACAATATAGCCACAAATTACTTTTAAAATATATTATGTCTAAAACTGGCAGAACTGATTTTGTAACAATGTTTATGTTGTCTTAAAACTTCATACTTGTCACTAGAACACACACTTATATTAAAGATTTTTATACTGATGTGATTGTTGATCCACCCTGTATAAGCTAAAAGTAGTTTTATTAGTATTTAATAGTTATATGACAACTCGAGTACTAATAAAAACTTAAATGATAATGTCTCAAAAAACTCAAAATTATAAAAAAAGGTTTTTGTAGGTTTTAAGCAATCAAATTATTAAGTTAAAAAAATAAAAACTTTTATTAAAAGAGATTATTTATAAATACTAAAATAGCCATAAATAGCAATAAGCTTTTAATCTTTGTTTAGACATATCTCAAAAAAAAAAAAATTGCTTTAAAAAAAAAGAACTTTTCCTTTAGTTCTAAATTGATAAAATCATGAAAAAAATTAAATTATTTATTAGATGAGATGATTTACTATAATCCAAATTATTAGAGTTTGAAGTGTTTGAAAATGAGTTGTCGTACACCCGTAACTAAGAAGTAAAACTATTGAAACTGTATGTGATATAAAGTAGTGATTATACACTAGTTTACTTTCAGGAAAAATTGGAAATTTCGAAAAAAAAAGAAAGCTTAGAAAATCTTCAACTAAAATAATTATTTGAAAATATAACGAAACATGTTAAGCAATCTCTAAGTACATTTAAAAAGAATGCAAATACTTTCTAACCATTTTTACAAGTTAAGTTTGAAGTTACGAAATTCCCATATTGAGCAGCCGGGAAAAAATGTGTATTGCCATCTATTTGAACTGAGATTGAGGAACAACCGAAACACAATAAGGAAGAGTTTAAAGTTCTTACAGAAATGTTACTAACTTCTTTGTTATTTTTCAAAAAAAAATCGCTTTTACATTGAGTAGTAGCATTAGCGAGAAAATCAGAGGAACTCATATTAAAATTTAAAAGATGTTTAGTGCTTGGAACTGAACTAAAACTATTAGCTCTTGAAGTACTAGTAGTTGTTTCGTAAAGTTTAGAATAAAAACTACTTTGAAGTATACTTGTAGCTTGCAATGTGGTAGCTGTGTTGCTTGATGTGTTGAAGTTGTTGTTTAACTTTTCAATTTTATTATCAACAGAAATATTTGATACATAAACGGAATATGGTAATTGTGTTGTGTTTAAATAATGCTTAATCAATGAAAACGTAGTCGAGTAATCTAGTGTTGTACTACTAGTATCATTTAAACTGTTATTTGTTTTTATACTATTTTCAATCTCTGCAATGCTTGTTACAAACACAAATGATGATTTTGGAACAACAATCTCAATTCCAAACGTTTTATTAAAGTACTCAATGATTGTTTCTTTCAAATATTTTACCTTTTTAAATTTGTTTATATAGATTTTTGTTGTTAGCGTTGCTGTAGTAATTAGCTCTGAGTTGTTATACGCATAGTAATTGGTTATTTTAACAACTGTAGTAGCATTTTCAGTAGTATTTTTATAAAAATAAATATCAGTTGTTGTTTTGTTTATACTTATAGAAATATTTGATAGAAAAACATTTCTAGGAGTTGGTATAAAAATCTGACTAAGCGAACTTTTGGAGAAAACATATTTAACTTTAGTAGAATTTGAACTGAAAATTATAAAAGATTTCACTTCTAAATCTGTTACTAAAATGCTACTTCTTGAAGACTTTGTTGCTAAGCTTATATTTGTTTTAAAATGGTTTACTGAAGATGTTAGTATGTTTATATATGGCTTCCTAAACTTTTTTTCAATTAAATTGATAACGACTGTTGAATTGGTTTCATTTTTGTTACTATTGTGTTCAATTGAAGTATTTGAATATATAATTGATGAATTAATTGAATCTTCTGAACTGCTTTTCATCAAACCTGTTAATAATTAGCAGTTAGACTGAAAGCCTTAATATGTATTTTAAACTAAAATCAAATAGTCAAAATGGTTCTATACGTTTTTAAAAGCTAATGTTTAAGCCTTAATTTTTTTCGTTTCATGTTATGTTCCATAAAAAAGTATTAGGCCTTAATTTTTTTTTCTCTGTATTACTACTTTATAAAAAATAGTTAAAGAATAGTCGTTTTGGATTAGAAACTTTTTGATAAGAGCTAATGAAACTTATTTTTTATCTTATTAACTTGTTATTATAACTTTTTTTAAGTTTTTTAATTTGAAAGGACATTACTTTACATTATTCAATTTTAAGTGGTTTTGGTTTGTAAGTTTTTACCGTAGCTGCTGATACTTTTCACAGCTTGTTGAAGTCAATTGTTAAACTTAGTCCTATTTAAAGGATTTAAATTTAGTTGCCTACTTTATGGAATCTATGAATTTATAATGTTTATGAGAATTTAAAAAATATTTTTAAACTTTTATAAAAGAATACTGCAGTTTGAAATTTACTAAAACTAAAAACTTCTTTTATTAACAATTTATATTGAAATTTTTTTATACCTGTAGCTGTTTGTTTATTTTGTAAATTACTTTTTAAAATACTAATTGTTTATCATTCAATTTTTCAGTTTACAAATTTAAAATTGTAAATTCTAATTCTACATTACGAATTAAAAAGTCTCAGAGAAAAAAAAATTGTTATGAAGAGATTGATAACTATATATTTTCATCCAAATAGTTTTCGATTTTTTTAATTATGTTTTAAGTGTATTTCATATGTTCAACTCTCATCAGATCAATTCCCATTTGATCATTTCAAATCCGAATCAATTACCACCTGATAAATTTCCGTCCAGTCGATTCCCATCCAGATATATAAGCTTTTAAACAAAAATAAAACTTACAAAACATAAAACTAATTGTTTTTTAGATAGCAGCTATCATTTAAATAATTATATATCAAGGGTGGTGTATGTAGATGCAATGATTTACTTGACACTATCGACTTCAAAGTCCAACTTATTTAAATTTATACTAAGTTATAAACTTCCAATAAATATTAGTTTCTCTAAAAATACCTTTGAAAGGTATTAAACGCTTAAATTAATTAATTTTGAATGGACATTTATTTTGTATGCTTGTTAAGCTAGATAATTACAACTCAATCTTAAGGACCTAATAAACAAAAATTCTATATTTAAGTTAATTTTAAGACAGTATAAAAAGTTAATCCCTTAATTAAAAATCATGCTAAATAATTAAAATAACTAACTTATTAACTAAGTCTAATATTTTATCTCGGATTGATTTTAACTTGAACTTAGCAAGCAAAATTGTTTGTTCTTTTTTTTAGCATTCGGAATGAA
>NW_028139369.1:0-44253 GCF_965202585.1 Thalia democratica | reverse complement strand
TAAAAAACATTCTTGCCCCCACTCTATCTACTAGCCTTAATACATAATTTTTACTTTTAGTTGTTTTTATATTCTATTATATTTGTTATTTAATATATAATACACATAATATTTGCATGTTATTATTTACTAAATGATAATTCTAACAAGTACTTAAAGTTTAAATGTTTCATTCATTACAACTTTTCTATATTTCATATAAAACTAAATAGCAAACAATGTGGTCAGACAATAAGTTTATATAACAAATACACTTAATACACAAAATAAAATTAAAATATATGTAACAATAAGTGTAACTGGAATCAAATGAGTAAAAACTACAATGACAACTCTTTAATATTAAAAATTTTATGATGTAAAATCATAAGTTTATCTTAAAAAAAGCTTTTTTTTTTAATTGCAGGTAAATTTATGAGGCAAGTTATTTTTATTTATTCAGTTTTAAGCTTTAAAAGTTTTCATGTAAAATTAGTTGGACAAAAATTATCTTAGATTAAACACAGGGTTGCCACCTTTTTAGAACAAAAAAAGCCAGAGTTACATCAAGCTAGCGTGAGTTGGCCTGAGTTTTTGATAAAATTGAAAAATTAACTTTATGAGCCAAAATGTGAAGGAAAAAATTATTGCTAGTCAAGTTATATATTTTAAATATTTAAAATAAAAATAAAAACATATACTAAAAAATTATATCAAAGTTAAAAAATTAATCTAAGACATAACTATGATAAAACTATGTAAGCTAGCATGATTTTTATAAAATAAAGTTTAAACAAGCCAATGTTTTTCAAAAAAGTTAAATTTAGCCCGAGTCAGCTGAAGTTTTAAAAAATTTCAAACTAGTCTGAGTTATTCTAATAGCCTGATTGTGCAAAATCAGTTATAGAATAGTAAACAGTTATCCATTCTAACTAACATTCAATAAAAATAATTTTAAACTATATGTACTTTAAATAAATTTGAAATATAAAAGAAACCAATATAAATTCAAAAACAAACCTGAAGGTGATAAGGAAGGAATCATATCACTTACATTCTGATTGTTTAAAGTCTGCGTAGAATACTCAGGCTTAATAGCTTGTTGACCAATAGCACAGTTGAAAGATTGGGAGCTGTTAGCTGGGAAAGACTCAAATCCAGTGTCTCTCACAAATACCTTTGAATTAAAAATTTATTAATATAGAACTACAATTAAAATTATGTAAATATGAATCAACTTTGATGAAAAATTAATTTTAGAAAACTAATTGATACAAATAAAACATAAGTCAAAGAATCAAATTTTAATAATTATAGAAATTCAAAAACCTGTTCACTTTGAAAAAGCAGTCCCTTGTTATGGAAACCTATAATTTGGCTAAAGTCAGAATTTGAAGACTTAGAAACTGTTATTGGATTAAAATTTAAGTCGTTAGAACACTGGTTTGTATTATGAAGATGATTTTCTAAATTGTGTGATGGAAAATTGCAAAATCCAGGTGATGTGCAACTAAAAGCACTTTTACAAGACCCTGGTGATATTGCAATATTTGGAGGGTAGTCATTTAAATTAGGAACAGGATTGCTTGCAGTCAAAAAATTAAAGGTATCAACACTAGGTGAATTTACTAAGTGGTCTAATGGTGCTAAATCTGTAGTTTGGTGGTGGTTGGTCAGGGAATTATGACCAAAATTTAGATCAATAACAGAATCGTTACTAGTTCCACATTGTAAATTAAGTGCGTTCATCATTAGTAGATTGAAGACTTCAATTTACTTTTTATTTTAAAGCTTTTTCTGAAAAAAAATACATAATCTACAATAACGTAATGTTTTCATTGAGGTTTGTTTTCAGTAAACAACGGTAATTTAAATATATTTCCATATACAACAAAATATAGAAAAAAAAGTATATTCAAAAAAAAAAACAATAATAATCATAAATAAATAAAAAATTGTAACTTTTCAAAACTTGACACATATATTTATTTGTAAATCACTTTTATTAATTCTTTTTTTACACAATAATGTGTAAGAGATAAGCTGATGTTTAACTTTATTTAAAGTTTTAGTAACTTTTGGGATAAAAATTAATAAAGTTGCAAAGTTGCCATTCTTTTAGTCATAAAAACTGTCATGATTGACTAAAAGCTGTCTTTATTGACCTTAAACTGTCCTGAGTAATCTGAGTTTTTGAAAATCTTCTAAAAAATTATTTTTTTACTTTTCTAAAAGAATAAATATCAAGTTCTTCCACAAAATTATTTATAACATATAAAATATTGGAAATAAATTCGCTAATTCTCATTCAAAATCTAGAAAAAATTATGTTCTGAGATTATTGAATTAATGTAAAACTACCCTGGTTATTCACAAAAAAAACTATCCAGATCCTGAGTTAGCCAGGGTTTAAAAATAAAATTATAAATATCCGGAGCTGTCCTAAGTTTATGACAACCCTGAAGTTGGCAAGTTTAATAGGTTTCTTATAGAAGTTGCAAACTAAAGAAGCTAAAAATTAATAAATAAAACAAAATTAAATCTCTTTCTAAAATCATTGAAGAATTGTTTTAAAACTATATAACAATAATTTTCATACATTTCTAAACATTTTATGGGAAGCAACTTTTTAAAGTTTATATTTTTATGTAATACAGTATTTATTAATTACAAAGTGATACAAAAATAAATTTTAAAATATTTTTTTTCATCAGGAGATTTATAGTTTTTAAATAAAACAATATTTGACAACATATTCAAAAATTTTTGCATGAAACATTTCCTGAAAACTTAAAATAAATTGGTTAAAAAGTAAAGTAAATTAGATGTTTAGTATTTTTTTCAGTTTTAAGATAATCTGCTATAATTTTTGTTTCTCCATGTTTGTACAGGAAATTTTTACAAAAATTACTTTATCTATGAAAGTATTATATGATAATTAATATACATGAAAAAAATAATTGAGATTCTTATCTCCTAAGAAAAGTACTTAGTAATAAATACTTTAAGCTTTAACAAATAAACTATTTTTTTCTAGTTGAACCTCCCTTTGTCCTAAAAAGAACATTGTTCTAAAAACAAAACTAAGGGTATCCTTTCTTTAAATCAAAATAACTATCTTAATTGAGTATAAAGTTTTATACTGTCAATATACTTATATAAAATTACTTTTGGCATAATTAGTTATAAAAACTTTTCCGATTTAAAGTAACAGAGAACTTTTTAAACTCTGGTTGTAATTCTTTATACTATTGTAGAGCTAGTAGATATTATTTATTTGAATTCTAATATCAAAATATAAGAAAACTTTTTGGTCTCAATCAGGATTAAATCATTTATGACTACAATTAGAGGAATGAGGGTAAGTTAACCTTATTTTACAGATAATAAACTTAGCTACTAGTTCTAAAACAGCTCATCAAATAACAAAAATGTTTAGGGACATAAGAACTAGTAATTGAAAGATCAACAAATAAACAATATAATTTTTCAAGCTACTATTCTGTCACATCTGGATCTGGATAACTTAAATCTTTTTAAACAGTTAATGTCAAGTTATACTAGATATATTATTATCTTTTATTATCTTTAACTAGGTAATAAAATAAAACTATTAAAACAATATTAAAATTTTTAAACTTTAATTCAATCAACTTTTTAGTACTAGTAAAAGTCTAAATTTGTTTATAGAAACAAATAACTAAAGTTTTATACTAGTAGAGAATTAAAAAACAAAACAAGTATTGGTGTGTTGGAAAAAGCATGAAGCAAAATGATTATGAATCAATGAACTAATGTTTATTGAACCACAAAAAAAGACGCTCATTCGGTTCTAGTCACAAAAAAAAATTTTGATTATCAAGTCGCACACTACTTTGATACCTTTAAAGGTCCTGTCCAGGACTAACAAAGCCATAATTAGGACTCCTTAAGTCATCAGGCCACACAAATTGTTTTTTCAGAGAAGCTTCATGTTTATAAATTTCTTTCATTTTATATATATTTCAAATTAATTAAACTTACTAGTTTTAAGTCCTGAACAATATTAAACTATAATCAAATATCCAAAAGGGTCTTTCCTACACTAGGTCTTTAGACTATTTTTTTGTTGTTTTAATAATGGTAGAAAATGTTAAATAAGCCATTAAGGTTATTGAACTAACTTTCATATACATCTTGAAATAATTACTATACATGACTAAATTAGTTTATGTTCGGTTGTTTATAATATTTTATGATTATATATAAACTTAGTTGTACTTGATTGAAAAAGATTCCAAATTAAGAACAAAAACTAAATTATGCTACATTGCATTTATATCAGATAATTGCAGTAAAAAGTTTTTGTGAATGATTTGTGAAAGTAAACAATTATATTTAGTGTAAGAGCATTCGCAAATGTTGCAAAATATTTAAGACATTTTTATTAACAAGTCAGGGCAAAAAGTAAACTTTCAGAGCTTTTGTTTCAGAACAAAATATAAATTTTTCAAAATTATATTTATCTAGAAACTATCTTCAAATTAAACTGAATAAATATATTTTTACTTTATATTTCAAATAAAGAAAAGCAACATACTAAGAGTTTCAAATTGTATTATGAACTCAATTAAGAAGTATTAATCAAACTAAATATTATTTTTTAGTTTGACAATTACTTAAAAAACGGTCTTTAAAAAGGTATTTGAAACGTACAGAAGTTTCAAGCCAACAGAACTTTAAAGCCCGCCACGCTTTTTAAAGACAAAACAATGTGTGTATATGAGTCTTGTTGTAATTTAAAGGTAATTCCCCAAGTATTTGCTGAGTCATCATAATAAAAAAAGTTTTTTCATAAGTTTTTATTTTTAGTTATTAAAACTTTTTATTTTTTTATTTTTGTTATGTTTGTGTTTGGTGGGTTAGGGGTAAGGGTATAGATTTAAAAAAATTCCTTAATATATTAAAGGTATAGATTAATTTAATAACAATCGGACCCTGTGTATATAAAACAAACAAAGTATTTATGCAAATATGTTAATTGAGGTTTAATTTAATATAGAAGCTTTCATTAAATGATTAGTTCACTACAGTTTTGGTTTTAAAGACTCTTATTTATTTATAAAGTACAACTTTTCAAATGTATAGTGTCTAAAATTTTTTTCAAGAAGTCCGTCCCGCGATAATTTTTTAGTTAATCTGGCCCACCAATTAGAAAATTTTCTAACTTTTGCCAATATTATTACTATTATTGATATTTAAGAAATAACCAACTTCACCACACGATCAACAACAACAGCACCTGAGACAATCTACGGCCAGTTTTATCGTCATTAGAGCTCATCAGGCAGGCATATCCGAAAAAAACCGTTGTTGAGGTCTAACCCAAGTGGGCTAAAGTACATAAGCATTAAAGCGACCGTTAGTAGGTAAAGTCCGAAAAGTTTAAACCGCTAAATCGTTTACATCTAAGCTTCTAAGTCATTGTCAACTTAATGTTAAATTATAGTCTACGCTCTTTGATCAGTTTTAACCTGTACTTATTTTGGTCTCCATCAAAAAAGTTAAGATGTTTAGCGTCATTTATAATAAGTTATAAAACTCACTACACGACCAACAACAACAGCATCCACCACAACCTACGACCGGTTTCGTCAATTTTTAGGACTTTACCAACAAACGGTATCCTATTTTGCCAATATCTTAATAAGGAGGAACCGGCCGTAGGTTGTCTCAGATGCTTTTGTTGTTAGTCGTGTGGTGAAGTTCATTATTTAATATTGATGGCGCGAAAAAATCTCAAATGTGTTAATAATGGCCAAGATAAACACTAGTATCAATAAGATTGAAATATTTTTAAATGCTAGTTAAATGTTTTCATGTTTAAATAAAAAATAAACTAAAAAACTTAAGTATTGTTTTAGAAATATACAAAAAGTACATAGCCATTTAAAAAAATCCTTAAAAACAATTTTTTTTACAAAACTCTAAAACAAGTATGGTCATGTATCACTAGCTTATCAACATAGTAGGCTATGGAAAGGCGTTACCTATCAATTTAAAAGATCAAAGACATCTTGGAAGGCTCAAGGTTGAACTTAAAATAGTTTATCAAAGTTCAACTAATAAAGTTAGGTTCGCATAAGATGAACAGAGATAATGTTTTTATATGTATAAGAATAAGATTAATAATTACTTTATATGTGAGAACGGCAATTTTTGAATATATTGATTGGGTTCTAAAAGTATTGGTTAGTCTAGTTTATAGAAAGTTTTCGTATTTTTACTTTTTATTCTTTTTTTATAGTTTGTTAGTACTTTAGTTTATTCAACGAAAAAAAGATGCTCAAAATATTATGTCGTAGGAATTGGTGCACGAAGAACCTTTCGGTCATCGAAACACACACTACGGAAATCTTTTAGTGTCTTGTCAAGGACGAGTTGTTGATAAAGAATTTTGTTGTAGCTAAGTGTAAACGAATTTACTAAATTCTATAAATATATATTATCAACCTAATTAGTTATCTATTTAATAAGTTTAAATCATTCATAAACATAAAATAGATTTGTATTTATAATACGAAAAACTAACTTTCGTATCGTTTACTATCGTATAGTTTCAACGTTTAACACGTATCTTCAGAACGAAATAGAGTACATAGCAAAAATTTTTAAGAATCACACAAAAAACACATTATGACGCTTCAAATAAAATTGAATAATTTTAGTTAGTATCAATAGTAAACAATTCATTTTTTTTTTTTTTTTATTACACAAAGATTTTCAAAACCATACGAGTTTCATTCTTAAGTGATAAATTTTAAATGAAATTTGAAATTTTTATTTGTTTAGTGAACAGCTTTAAAAATAACCTTACATTATGACGTATGAATCAATTCAAAAAAATACAAAAATTCGAGATATAGCAATTAAAACTAAAAGTATGTTTATTAATAGATTGTTAATAATTTTGTTATTCCATTTAATGCTACATACTTGCGTATTTAAATTAGGTCGCTCTTCCTCAAACAATATTGATTCCAGGCTGTAGAGTTCGCTTTGCTTACATCGTTTTAAAAATTTAAAGTTAAAGTTAAAGCGAACTCTACAGCCTGGAATCAACATTGATTGAGGAAGAAAAGCCTAAGTTAAACACGCAAGTAACATTAAATGAAAAAGCAAAACTAATAATAATTCACTAATTAAGATATCTTTACTTAAGTTTTACCTGTTACGTTTAAATTTGTGACATACAAAATGAAATGTGCTTTGTTATATTTTTTTAATTGTTACATTCAAAAAACTGTATTTGTTTAAGTCCTATATTCATACGTCATCATATTTTAAACTAACTTTATTAACTGTCTACTAACTAAATATTACCAAATTCATTTATCGTTTGAAAAAATAACTTTGTGTAGTTTTGGAGAAGTTTAAGAAACAAAAATTAAATGAGTAACCTAAATACATACATACTTAGTTGCAAAAGATATATAATTATTTAAAAAAACATTCATATAGTAGTAAATAAAATATTAATATTAATAATAATATATAATAATAATATATAACGATAAATATATAATAATAATATATAACAATAATAAAAACAAAATAATAATAAGCGTGTTATTAGCCAAAACTAGCTTTGAGTGTTGTGCTAAAAGATTTAAACATGTTAAGTACACAATACTAAAAAAAAGGCAAACAAATTGGTGCAAAAGAATAAAAAGTAAAAATATAAGTTTAAAAAAAGAGTTCTTTTATGACTCTCATTTCTTTGTCTGCCTCCGTTTTTTTAAGTAGTGCATTTATCTTTATATTTAAGTCTTTTGTAGATAGAATATCGCCATTTGTCACGATTATTAGCATGCTCCTCCTAATTGCGGTGTTGATGTTTAAGCTCGGTAGATCTTAACAGCTCGGTAGATATCGTTTATGAACGTCATTACAACGTATTGTTGAGCTTCTCGCTGTACAACATAAACTTTGATATTTGCTTTTTGCCCCTCTTTAGGACATGACCAAGACAGCGAAGTCTACGTTGGCTGAGGGTAAAGTACATGGTGGTGTGATCAGTTGTTCTCAAAAGTTTCTCGTTGGTAAATCTTATTGCCATCCAAGTTAAAGAATAAGACGCAGGCATTGCATCGTAAGTTGACGTGATGATTTTCTTCTCCTGCACGTACAAAAATGTGCACACTTCGATTTTAAGGCATGATTTGCAAGATTTTAATCATTTAAAAGCCACATAAGATGAAACAAGCAAACGTACGGAGTAGCAACAATAGCAGTCTGGCAATTTTAGCGTATAGCAGAGGAGTCTGTACAAAAGAACAAAAAACGTTAGACTTTGTGTGAATTTGAATACCTATATCTTGCAGTCAGAGCAAAGGTTGCTTTATTTGTCTAATGATGCGTTTGATGCAATATTTAAGCCAAGGTGTACAAAGTATTTTTACATTTTAGTTGTGATTTCCATTGGTCTTGATTGATGGTATAATATCTGTCCCTTTGCTTAAAATTTTATTTTTCAAGCCTAATGGGCATGTTGAAAAAAACTGACTCAGTAGTGTCTGATGATCTTTGGCAGAGTGAAATACATCTAGTGATCTACCGAATCCAAGATCTGGATCTGGCCGTTTTTGCTTGGATCCTATCTGACAATTAGCCGGATCCTAATCCCGTTTTTTAGAAAGACTTAGCTTTCTGCGATCAGCTTTTTTCAGTTTTAAACTTAGATTATTGTGTTTTTGATAAGAAAACTTTTTTAATAAAATCATTCTGCTTTTTAGCACCTTTTGAATTTATAGCAGATCAATTAAGATAGTTGTTTTCGACAGTTTCAGAACTAGTTTATAAGCATTTATTTTAAAGAATAATGCATGTAAGAAACAAAATAACTTTTTAAAGGTTTGTTCAAATAAATAAAAAGGAATGCGTAGTATTGAAAAATTATTTATATTGATAACAGTGAAGTTTTGCAATTTTTTATTAAATTATTTATTTTTTTTATTAAAAAGAAAACAAAAAAAAAACTTTTTTTTTTTTGAAATGACTAGAAAAATTTAAAGAAAGTGTTCACTACTACGTGGTTAATAATAAATTGAGTCCAATTATATTGTTACAGTTGAAGAATGGCAACTTGTAAGCTACATTATTGAACTGCTTGAACTTTTTTACATAGTAAAGTAGCAGTGTATTAGAAACAGCGCATGACTGTCATGTGTATTTCTGCATACAGAAGTACTGAAATTTTCTTAGAATTTCAAAGCAAATAGTTCATCAGGTCAAAGTGGTTCTAAAATCTTAGCAACTTGACAGAAAATATAGAAGAAGCTTTCGAAAGAAGGCTGTATACTACAAATAACAGCTCACACTTAAACCTTCATGATAACAGCTTGTTGTTATTTACAAGAGCTGTTGATCTACTTCGGTATTGACTTTACTTTTTTCCTCCTATTCTCAAACAGGATAATGAAAGGCTATTGAATCTAGAAGTGAAAAGCATAGTTGTCGTAAGAATAGTCAAAGTAGTTACTTTCCTCTAGTACTGCCTAATAACCCTTAAACTCAACTATCTACGAGTGATGCTCCCAATAATATTTTATCGTTCTACTCAACGTTTGAAACAGTAACAAGTACAGCCACTCACGAAAGTGAGCAACAAGTTTCAGTTGATCAAGAGATTCAGACAGAAATTAAGTTATTTTTATGCTGAAGAAAATTTACTTTAGCAAATTAAAGAAGCTAAAGTCTTAACTTGGTTGAAGTCAAACAAGAAAAGATACTCACATCTCGCCAGGATTGCAAGGTAGTATCTTTCGGCACATCCATCTTATGTTTATTATGAAAGGTTGTATTTTGAAGCTGGTAACTTGTAACGAGCAAAGGAAAAATTAATTGCTTCCAAAGACCGGCAAAAAACTTATATTTCTTCATCAGATCTTAATTTTTTCTTAAGTTTCATAATTTTATATATCTAAACAGTTGCCAAAGAAGTTAATCTTTATTTTTTAATTCAAACTTTTGTATATAAAACTTTAGTTTAAGCTAATCACAAATAGAATTTTTATTTTTTTATTTTCTTTTACATCATACAAGGTACAAAATTCAAAATTCAAGTAAAATCGTATAAGACGAAGTATAAGTTCAAAGCTTGAAATTATATTATAAAATTTAAGCTGAGCTATCATATAGATAGAATTTTTTGTCTTCTATGTACGACATTTAAATATTCTTTTACTAATATTCAAAATAAAATAGTTTTACATTAACATTATGATTCTATTTTAACAAGATGTATGATTAAACATTTTTAACTAAACTAGTGGTACTAAAATAAGTAATTTTTCTAAGTTTGTTCTCTATTATCGCTACATAAAGCTTAATTATTTAGGAACCGGATCCGGCCGGACATTAATTAGTGAATCCGGTAGGACACAACAACTGCAGCATCAACAGCAAGAAAACAGAAAATCATATACTTCAAATTTTTTAAACATTTTTACCTTGCTCTCAGGCGTGCACAGTTGAAAAGGCGATTATCATTTCTTGTATGAAGCTTAACTTCTACAATTGTCGATGAAAAGTGCGCTGTAACAGCACTGTAAAGAAATTTCCAAAAAGCTTATGCAGCTTTGATTTACTCACTTTTGGTTTCAAATTGATTAGAAACACTACCTAGAACAGGTAGCTTTCTAATTTACAGGAGCGTACAAAACTTTTGCACGAGGGCACAAAATTGCACGAAGATACTTTTGCACGGAGACATTTTGCACGGGTTATTTTTTTTTTTCAACTCTTTTTATTAATTTCAATTTTTTTTTTAATAGTTGAGTTTTTTATCACTATCACTGTTACCCCTAAACCTTGCCTTCGGTCGGTAGCTTTTTTTCTTCTTCTTTCTAATTAGTTTATTTTTATAAATCCTTTTATTTATTAAATAATAATTATTATTAAATATTTTTTTTTCCTATCACTGTTACACCTAACCCTTACCCTCGGTCGGTAGTTTTTTCTTTTTGTTTTTTCGTTAATTAATCTTTTAGTTTTTTTCTGTTTTTTTGCTCTTGTGCAAAACTGACCCTTCGTGCAAAATTGTAACTCGTTCAAAATTACTATTGGTGCAAAAGTATCTTCGTGCAATTTTGTGTCCTCCTACAATTTTGTCTTCGTGCAATTTAGTTCCTCGTGCAATTTAGTAACTTCATGCAATTTTGTCTTCGTGCAATTTTGACCCGTTCCCGCCTAGGTCATATAATATATCATTACATATTTAAAACTTTTAATTACTCGGAAATTTAAACCTAAACTAAAACTAAAAAAGTCTATTACGCCTCAGTGATCGATTTGCATAGCAACATTAGTATTTTGAAAACATACAAACTTCAAAAATATTGAAAACAGCCTTCCATACTTACTAGATCGAAAGGTTTAGTAAGGCTAATAAAAGCGATATACAAAGGAACTTTCTGTTAGTTACAATTTTCTTGCAGCTGTCGTATAGAAAAAATCATATAATTGGTAAACTGTTTAGACCAGGTTTTTCCAAACTCATTTACTAAATCGCCCCCTTTTCAGAAATTAACAAAAAAATTGCCCCCATGATTTTATACAGTAATTTTCTTTATGAGTACGCACTTTTGAGACAAAAAAGTTGTGTTTGAAACTTAATTTAGATTGGTACTTCTTAGGCACGCACTTTTGGGCTGCGTTCAAAGTAATGTACAGGGCTTGAGAAAATAATTCGCAGTTATTTTATTATAAGCCTGGTAAAGTGTTTCAAAGTACTTAATTACTAAAAAGCCTTATGTATTCTTTAAAAAATTCTGATGGATTATGAATTGTTTTGAAACGAATGAGCCCTTTAGGTTAGTGGTGGACAACTTTTTTAGTCAGCAGATCATATTTACTAGAAAATCCTTTCTATTGTCGACTTGTGAAAAAAATGTACTTGCGGGCTGCGTTATTTAAAAATCTATCATATATGAAATTTAAAAAACTCGAGCAAAATTGTAATAAAATGATCTAGTATTATTGTGACTATGAAGTACTATTGTGAACTGAAAATTAAATTGAAAGCGTATTTCAAAATATTAAGTATTAAAAAACTAAGTTTTATTTGTTTTGCACAAGTAGTTTTCAAGTTACTTAGCGGGCCGAAATTCGACTGGATCTGGATCGTACGTTATCCATCTGAAATCTTAACTGAAACCTGACATTATAATAATCTCTGATATAACGAGTTTTGTAAATCTAGTAGTTAGTGCTAAATAACTTATTTAAGCCACACAATGTACTAAATTAATTGATATTATCAAATACTAATAATAATTAATTTGCATATACACTCCCTGAGAACGGGTCAAAATTGCACGAGGTTACTAAATTGCACGAGAACGAAATTGCACGAAGCTACTTTTGCACGAAGAAAAATTTGCACGAGGGCTTAAATTGCATAAGGGAACAAAATTGCACGAAGACAACTTTGAACCAAGGGTCAATTTTGCACGAGTTACAATTTTTCACGAGAGTATAAAAAAAAAAAAAAAACAGATAAACTAAAAAAAAAGCTACCGACCGAGAGTTAGGGGTAAAAGTATTAAAAAAAAGATACATTGCTATGAAAAAAAAGAGAATTTAACCCGTGCAAAATTGTCTGCTCGTGCAAAAGTTTCTTCGTACAAAAGTGACCCTTCGTGCAAAAGTATCTTTGTGCAATTTTATCCCCTCGTGCAAAAGTATCTTCGTGCAATTTTGTCCCCATGTGCAAGTTTGACAGCAACCCACACTGCCTATACAAAATATTTTTGATTACCCTAGAGTACATGATGATCAAAAGTTACTTTTTCAAATTTAGTAGTGCAAGCTCAAAAACAAAATATTGATTTCAAAACATAACTTACAAAATATATCTTAATTAATTACAACAAATTTTTTATTCTATTGAAAAAGTGACTATAATATAGTTTAATTTTTTAGTCTAACTAAGTGTCTTTTTAAAAAACAATTGGAAATACCATGAGGTGATAGTTTATAATAGATAACCTAGATTTTTACAAACAATTTAGGATCCCAAATAGAATATATGTCAGGTTATGAAATGGTGTGAGGGATTCCATTCATCTATGACCTATGTTAAATGAGAAAAGATATGAATAAAAATATATAATTTATTTGATAATAGTAGTCCTAAGCACTTAAGTTTCTTTATATATTTTACGTAAACAAAAAGGACTTTTTTTGTTAAAGTTTTACCTCAAGGCAGGGGAGTGTTTTAAACTGGTTTCCTGTTTCCTGTGAACCCCCTGAAAAAAAAGAAACGAAAAAAGAAAAAAAGATTCTTAGAACATCACTAAAAACGTTGTTTTTGACTTTGTTTCGGTTATTTTATAAACTTTGAATAAAGAATGTTGAATTAACAACACTGAAAGATTAAAAAGTTGCAGTAATAAAAAATGCTCGTTTTTGCCCAGCTGAAATAGATTTTAAATAAAATCGTAATTGTGACGTCATAATATGTAAAAGCTTTAAAGTAGCATATTTTTTCTATTAAACTATTTACTAAGATGCTCTTAGTTCCCACTATAAATTGTTACTTAGTGTAAATAACTTTTGACACAGTATTGTTTTTGAACTAGTAAGTACAATTTTACTTAAAAAGTGTCCAATATAATCACTAAAGTTTTATTTTACTAAGTTGGTTGTATACAATAATGTTGTGTGAAGCTTTTGTGTTATGTTGTTATATAATAATGTTGTGTTTTATACTTAAACATTTATATTATTTGTTTATGTGTCAACTAACTGGGTTTAAAGCTTGAAAAATTCAATTCAGAGAGTTTTCAAAATCATCTTTAGACAACTACACCACCTGGCAATTTATTCTTTTACTATTTAATGGTATTTTAATATTTTTATTTAAGTTGTTTTGTTTTTGTATATCTGTATATATCAAGCTATTTCAATTTTATTTTATAAGTCTAAACATTCTTTAGTGAAATTTAAATTTCTATAGATTAAATTACTTAAAAAAAAATTTATTATTATAAATAGATATATAGATGAAAAGAGTTTAAAATTTAAAAAAAAAATTTAAAAACTCCATCTATACTAACATTTAAATCAAAATTTAAATTCTCTTTAAATTTTATTTAAATGTTACGAACTTACAAATTGTATATCAAAATTCAAATGTGTTATTTAAAACAAAAATATTACAGACATAACTAACTTCCTCTATAAAAAAATAACTTTTTTATTAGGAAACAATATTATAAAATAATTAAAACTAGAATAAACTTTTATAAAGATATTTTAATTTAATTGTATTAGTCTAAACATTTTTTTAGTGTTTTATATTTATTTAAATTTATATAGATTAAATTACTTGGAAAAACAAAAACTGTTATAGATTGATATATAAATGTAAAGAGTTTAAAATTTAAAAGAAAAAATTGTAAGAACTCCATCTATACTAGAATTTAGTTTAAAATTGAAATTCTCTTTTTTAAAATTTATTCAAGTTTTAATTATTTACAATATTGTTTCCTGGTAAAAAAGTTAATTTTTTATAGAGTAGTTAGTTATGTCTGTAATGTTTTTGTTTTAAATAAGGTATATTAATTTTGATATACAATTTGTAAATTCAAAACTTTTTTCTGGTTCTTTTAATTTCAATTCATCTAAATATAATACAGAATAATAAATAAAAAAATCAATTATTTTTCTAACACTACTTATATGTTTTTTTATATTTCTAAGCAGAAAAAAAAAATTTTAAACACAGAGATTTTCGGCTAAATATTGCGTACTTAACTGGCAGTGCATACCTAAGAAATGCGTACTTAAGCGGGAAATTAAAAACAAAAAATTTGTGAACCCCCTTTGAAAAAAGTCTAGACACACCCCTGCCTCAAGGTCAAATATTCAATAGCAAGCTACAATTAGTAAAATAGCAAGCTAAAAGTAAAATTTTATGACTGCCTAAAATGTTTAATCGCCCCTCCCCCCTTTCGCCTCTTAACTAGTTATTGCCCCCCTAACTTACTAAAACCGCGATACCGCCCACTTTGGGAAACCCTGGTTTAGATCCAAATCAAAATTGCGACTCGGGATTTAGTCTTACAGCCAGCTTATGAAGTCGAAAAAAAACTACACGTTGAAAAAATTTACCACCATTTACAAAAAGAATATTCCTCTATGGTTGTTGCAATACGACCTAAAATACATAAAATAAAGGTATTAGTAATAGGGTTGATCAAGCCAATTCGATCATCAGACCACAAGTTTCGGTAGACTGAGACCGATTTCGTCCTTATTAGGACTCATCAGTCAGTCACAACCGAAAAACTTGTAGTCGTCAATCTACAAACGGTTTATCATGCTTTTTATGAATCAACCATTTGCTAGCAATGATCAGTGACGTCAGCATTGTCATTTGCCGTGCAACGTTTAAAACATTGTCCACTAAGCAAGACATCTGGCACGCTCGTTTTAGTACGATCAACAAAAAACATCGGCAAAAGTCAGCAGAGCAGAAGCCTGGAATTTCGTTTGCCGTGAGACAAGCTCAAGTTTAACAATTTTTTAAACTTGAGCTTGTCTCACGGCAAACGAAAGTCCAGGCTTCTGCTCTGCTGACTTTCGCCGATGTTTTTTGTTGGAGGTATTAGTAATGTTACATGTTATACTTTTTTTTTGTTTAAGTAGTTCTAAATATAAAACTTAGTACCCAAATTAATTAATCTAACCACATTTTTAAGCTGTCATTCAATTGAACATCTGCTAACCATTTTTTTAAAGCAGAGACATTTTAAATATAAGTTTCTTTAAATCTAATGGCGCTAAAACTTATAAAGAAGTTATCAACTTAATCTATAAAGATTGTAAGTAATATATCATAGCATTTAAAACCCCTAGGATTAAATAAAAATAAAGCTATAGAAATTATTAAGCAGAACCTAAGTATTTGATCGTATTGAAGTAAAAAAATACTTTACTACAGAGCAGGGGCGTGTCTAGACTTTTTTCAAAGGGGGTTCACAATTTTTTTTGTTCTTAATTTCCCGCTTAAGTACGCATTTCTTAGGTATGCACTGCTAGTTAAGTACGCAATATTTAGCCGAAAAAGTCTGTGTTTAAAATGCTTTTTTCTGCTTAGAAAAAAAAAGTATAAGTAGTAATAGAAAAGTATTATATATTTTTATTTATTATACTGTATTAAATTTATATAAATTAAAACTAAAAGAGCCGGAAAAATTATATTTATAATAAAAACATTTTTTCAAGTAATTTAATCTATAAAAACTGAAATTTCACTAAAAAAATGGGTGATGTCGCACCAATATCAAGCTGAAATTATTTTGTTTTTTACCATACTTATAGGCCTTAAAAATTTATTTTATAAATACATATATAAAACTTATATATTTAATTGTTTTTATTTTTAAAATAAAGCAAATAATACAATAGCTTATATACATTCCTATACTGTAAAATAAAATCAATTAAGTATTTTAGTTTATAACAAATGAATTAAATTCTAACTATGTATTTATATAGCTTGTTTAAAACGAAGAATAGTTTTAGATCAATCATATAAGGCTTAAAATATTGATTTTAGGCCTAAAATTATGGTTCAAAAAGATATTAAACACAATATAATATGAGTTTGATATTAGTGCGACATCATCCTGGGTAATTACTAAAAAATGTTTAGACTTTTACAACAAAATTAAAATATCTTTAAAATATAATTAAATGCTTGCCTGATGTGCAGGAATTCTAATAATGATTTTGAAATCTCCAGAGTTAAAAACTTCAAAAAATCAAGAATCAACTTTGTGGCCAACAGGTATACAAAGATAAAACAAATTAAATAAAAATACTAAAATACCATTAAATGATAAAAGAATAAGTTGCCAGGTGGTGTAGTGGTATAAAGATAATTTTGAAACCCCTCTAAACTGAACTTTTCAAGGTTTAAACATAGTTGGTTGACACATAAACAAAAAATATAAATTTTAAAGTACAAAAGCTTCACACAACATTATTATATACAACCAACTTAGTAAAATAAAAATTTAGTGATTATATTGGGCATTTTTAAAGTAAAACTGTACTTACTAGTTCAAAAACAATACTGTGTCAAAAGTTATTTACACTAAGTAACAATTTATAGTGGGAACTAAAAGCATCTTAGTAAAAAGATTCACAGAAAATATACACTACTTTAAAACTTTTACATATTATGACGTCACAATTAAAATTTTATTTGAAATCTATTTCAGCTGGGCGAAAACGAGCATTTTTTATTACTGCAACTTTTTAATCTTTCAGTGTTGTAAATTTAACATTCATTATTCAAAGTTTATCAAATAACCAAAACAAAGTCAAAAACAACGTTTTTAGTGATATTCTAAGAATCTTTTTTTCTTTTTTCATTTCTTTTTTTTTTCAGGGGATTCACAGGAAACAGGAAACCAGTCAAAACACGCCCCTGCTACAGAGCATCAATGAATTCCAATTCAGCTTAACAAATTGTTTGTTCGTTGACAAACTTTGTAAGTTATTTCTATTTTTGTTACCATTATTTTTATAGAACAGTTTTTTTGCTAATTTTATTACTATTGTAAGAAAATAAATAAGTTTTTGTAGCTACACTATTTTCCTGAACTACAGCGTCTTAGACTGCAACAAAGTTTATACAAATAACAATTGAACACGATAAAAATTGATGCTATAAACATAATCGTGGGACTAGATGTTTGGAAAGACTTTTCTGTCATCGAGCTACATACCTGTTATTTACTTTAACTATTTTGAGCTAAACAAAAAAGATCGCAATTTCTTAACATAAAAATTTATACTTTTAATAAATTATGGTAAAATTAAGAAAAAAAGCAGTATTACATTTATATCAGAATACCCTTACATAAAATAGCAACTAGTATTCAAAATGTCAGAAAATTCTTTTCTATAGAAAAATAAGCTCAGGCGTAGTAACATAGTTTAAGTTGTTTATATAGATAAGTTAAAATCTATGCGCTTCTAGAAACAGCTAACTTCTTTTATACTTTCACCTATAAATATTTTACTATTATTAATATATACCTATACAAATAATTTTAACTATAATAAAATAAACCACGTAAAAAACAAAAGAAAACATTGTTTTAAACTGTATATTTAAAGATTTCTATATAATAAATAAATAATTTAGTTAAAAATAATCTACTCAATTTTAAGAGGGACTTTTAGTTAATGATTTGATTCGTTATTTTTTTAAAACTTTTGTGTAAAAAGCTTAGTAAACATACTTACACTAAGTAAGTATTAACTTGTTAAATGAAACTCTACTAGTAGTCTGAATATAATAATAAAAAATATTGCTTTAATTTAGCTGAATATTCAGCTACATATTCTGAAGCATTATGCATTCAATCTTTAAGGCTCAGTTTATGTAAGCAGAAAAAGTTCGTACACTAAACTAGATATTTTAAGTTTTTTTATTAAGCATTTTTAAAGTAATAGATTGTTAAAATTATTTATAAATAATATAGTTTTGTTTTTATTGTTTGTTTTTTTTGTGGTTTATTTTAGTTTGATTTTGATCTACAAGTTTTATTGATACAGCAAAGTTGTTTAGTATTAGCATTTAATTAATTTTTCACTTGATGATTACTTCATTTTATATTTTATAAACTTTAGCCTTGTAACTACAAAATAGTTTTATTTCATTTTCAGTTTACTGTTGTCAAGAAACCAATGTTTTAAAAGATTATATAAGTATAATGCTTACAAATTTATATTATTAAATGTTATACTTTTTTTCGGTATTTTTCAATAAAAAGAATTTGTTTTTTTTATCAAACTTTACCTCATGAAAGGTAGTAAGTTTTTATTTTAATGACATAAATGATAAATTGAAGTTTCCTAGTAGCTTTAAATCGGGCTCTCATTAGCTCATTGACCTGCTAAAATCGATAACTTATGGAAACTTTGATCTAAAAACTCAGTCTCATTAGGTTTATTGCCTGTCTAAAACGTGTAAAGTTTATGACAACATAAAGATTGAAAAATGTAAAACAAGTATTGAAGTGTTGAAATTATCAATAACTTTTTTTGGAATATTTACTGTTGGCGATGGAAAAATATTATACTTTGACTATTTATGATCAAAAAAAATTAATTCTAATAAAATATTTTTTAGTTGCATTTGTATTCACAAACTATAAAAGCGTTTTAAAATCAAAGTTATACTTTAGTTGAGCAAACAATAAAGAGAATAAAAAAATAAGGAAAAATATGTGTGACAAGCTTGAAATAGAAAAGTGTCAAAACTTAGTCTGGCTGTGTTTTTTTTTTGAACTATAAAAATAAAAGAAGTCTACAAAAGTATACAAAAATTTTTAACAAGCTTTCATATGCTTA
This sequence comes from Thalia democratica, assembly GCF_965202585.1. Taxonomy (NCBI): domain Eukaryota; kingdom Metazoa; phylum Chordata; class Thaliacea; order Salpida; family Salpidae; genus Thalia; species Thalia democratica. Next base: position 24,858 of record NW_028139369.1, on the reverse strand, counting down.
AATAAGTTGTTTGTTATAAAACTCAGTAATGAAGTAGAAGGTAGAGATAATTATTTAATTATATAACTAATCGTCTGTAGAAAGTAGTAAAGAAACTAGAAAAAGTTAGGTAGAATTTTAATGAACTAAGCTGGTGTTAATTACTAATAATACTTGTTATGTTATACTTTTAACCTATAAACAAAAAAAAAATTATGCTAAATGGATTTTTTAATGTTTAAAAAATCACAGCTAATTAAAATCTATAAGGTGCTTGCAAATAACTTTACTAGTTTTGTCAAAAAGCGTACTTTGCTGATTGAAATACAACAAAAAGTGTTGTTTATTTGCTTAAAAAAATTAAATCTTATTATAGATTTATCGATTTTTTATGACAACTTGTTTAAAACTGCATTATATTGCTCTAAAGTCTTTAAAATAGTTGTTTTTACTCTAAATTTGTTGATTTATTTCAATCGAAAAAAATTGTTTGTCAGATGCAAAACTATTAATAAAAAATTTTAAGTATTAAAAAATTATAACACAATAGTCACGATTTTACATTTAAGTGGTTTTTATAGGGAATTGAGGTTTCCGTGCAGGGTGTGAAAACTTAGGTGTGTTAGAATTAGAAACCAAAATGTTCTTTCAGCTTTTTTAAAAATCGATTATGTTGTGAAACAAGCTCATTAATATGGTATAAAGTATTTTTTTTTAATATACACGATCCTTGAAAATCTATAGACTTATGATTTATTCAAAGCCTACACTTGAATTTAAATATAGACGACATTAAGCAGTCTACATTTATTAGTCTAATTAGTCTAATTTCTCGTTTAATCATAAATTAAAGTAAACCATTAAATCGAAAGTTTTTTCTTCATATCAACAAGTCATATAAATCATTTATCAAAGTCATATAAACAAATAATATTATTTTTTAAAATATACTAAAAATACTATATTTAGTTTCCATGCTAATACAAAGTATTTATATTAATACAAATTAAAGTAATTACAAAGCCTATTGATTGTGATTAATTAAAAAAGGTGAAAGTTAGATTAATTAGAAAGCAGTCTACAAAATAGTTTGATTTAAACAAAGTAATTATATTGACTGTTTTTACTAGACGTTTCTTAATCTTAAAAATATTAATCTAGCTTAAGATAGCTAAGAATTTCTAACAATAAAAAATAAATATTGATAATATACAATAAACTTAAAATGTTCCAAACTAATTTTTTTTCTAGATTTACAGACAAATCTTATATTCTTAATGAGCTCAGTCTAGTAAAATAAGTTGTTACGTGCTTTTACTTAAAAAATACTGATTTAAACCAAACTTGCAACGACCAATAAAAATTTTACTAAACATGACAAAAAAAAACAGTAAGTTAAAATAATTACTTTTAAACAGATAAAGTTTATTGTTAGTTTTTTATTTTGTTTAGTTTCTTTTTTAAGGCTACATAGTTTAAACATATCTAGTTAACACAACTTAAGTTATGCACGCTTTGTATATTTTTTCTGTAAATTTTATTATTTTAAAGTAATACATAAACACACAAAAATATGCATAAAAACATAATAAAAAGTCTAATATATCTATTCGTTTCGATACAGTTATTACGTAAAAAGAAACATATTAGTTGAGCTTAACGTTAATATTATTTTAAATATATAAATAAAATAAATTCTAGTCGTTAAAAACTGATGAAAAATATTAATAAACTACCTTTTTACCCGTATAAAGAGTATTATAATAGAAACAAACATAAACAATAGAACGCAAATTAATCACTTTATAAACTTTTACTTAAAATATGCTTAAAAGAAAGCCTTTACTATATGAAATACTTAACTATATATATATTTTTTTCTTATATTTATTTGTTATTAAGATTATGTTCTTTAAAATTTAACAACTATGTACTTTTAGGCGAATCATATTGCTTAAAATTTCATTTAAGCCAGGCGAACTTTAAACTTTACCAAAACATAATAAAAAGCAAACTTTAATGTTTTACTAAAAGTATCAAAATTATATACATAATTTTAGCAAAAAAAAAGACTGAGACTTTAGTTTATAGATAAAAAAAATGTTTTGATTTCACCGTTTTATAAAGCTTGTACTATACTAAAGAGATAACTCAAAAATTTAAAAAATTTAAAAACACTGTTTTTTATTTAAAATATCATTAAGTCGTATTAATATTTATAACACCTAAAATTTTAAATTTAAGTTTTAAGAAATATATTTTTAAGCTATTACTTTTACCATATTAGACTAGCTGTAATAACTTTAAATACCATTAGTTTTAATTAGCTTTAATTGTGTCACGTTATTAAAAAGTTTTTTATCAATTATCCAAATTAAAATAAAATCAAAACATCAGTTTAGTACTGAAATAAGACTTTTTTCAAAAAAATGAGCAAAAACATAGTCTTTTTTATGTAATTTCATTAGCACAAGTGTTTACAACTGTAAAAGTTTTGCAGCTTTAGTGTATCTACTTATATATATATTTTAAAATATATGGTTTATTGAACGACGAAAAAAGCGCTCAAAGTATTTGGTCCTAGGATCTGGTGAACAAAAAAACCTTTTGCTTATCGAGTCGCACACCAGTTGGATATCTTTTAATGTCTTGTCTAAGACAATTAATAAACAAAATAAATGTTATTGAATTAAAACAAGATATAAAAAAAAAAGATAACAAATAGGTGTTTAAAGTATAAATGCAGACTAAAGTTAAAATTAGTTTAAAACCTAAAAACAATGTTTGTAAAATTTAACAACTTTACAGTTTACTTGCTATTTTATATAAATAACTTATAAGATATTTTCTTCAAATTGCATTATGTATTGTTTTGTATTTATCATGGTACTTTTTAGAGTATGTTGGTAAGTCAGTATTTATCAGAAATTTTTTGGCAGTAGTTTTTATTTTTCGTTAATTAAATTTACTTTAAATTTTAAAAGTACTGATTTACTGTAAATTTATTACTATTGTTTGCATAATATTTAAAAAAAAAAAAGAATGTTGTACTGCGTATTTTGTTTTTTGACAAGTATAAACCAATAAACTTATTTTATGCTATAAAATAATAATTAAATTCAGTCAACTTTAAAATAAGAACAAAGTTTCTTGTTTTGTTCAAAATTATTTGTCACATAAAAATCTCTTGGATAGTAACATGTATACTACTTCTGGACCAGTCTTAGTACAGATTGTAACAAAAATAAACAGAATAATAGTCAATCTATTGATTAAAAATACTTGTAACAAAAATTGCAATTTTCGTAACATAGATATCGAAAATACATTAAACTGTATCCTTGGACTATGACTGGATAACCGAAAGGTTTTCGTACACCAAGTCCTTAGACCAAACTTATTGAGCGCTTTTTAGTTAAAACAATTATAATTGATAACTCATTAGTTAAACTTTTTTAAGCAGTAAAAAATTATTTCAGTGTATTTTAGTTATAATTTGCTTAAAAGCTTTAAATGTTGTGCGGACGTTTGACAACTACTATTTTCTATTCATGAATAAGCGCAAAAAATGTTATTTTTGTTAATAAATACTAGTTGTTAAGTGTGACAAACGAATACAAGTAAAGAAGTTTACCTCGTGCGCAAAGCTAGTAAAATGTTTGGCGGTTCAAAAGCAAACAGTAAAAATATTGAGTTAGAATTTCAAACATTTTACATTGCATTGGTATTTGACTACTTGTATTACATTGAAAATTTAGTCATCACTCTTTTCTTATTTTCTGATCTGTTGACATTGATATATAAAGTTTAAATTAACAAACTACAAATATAAACTATTAAAAACTTATTTTTTAAGGTGGATACTGTAAAGATTTTAAACAAGCTCAAATATGTTTTGTTTTTCTTAAAAGTATAAAGCTACAAACATTTTCATTTAAAATATTTAGAAAAAGTTAAATTATTATGTTTACTTTATATCTTGTCGATAAAAAAATTAAGTCGATTTACGTTTTTATTAAACTAGGAAAGATATTTGAATAAGTTTTTATTAATGAACTTTTTTTTCACCTAAAACTTTGTATTATAAGTTAAGATACTAAATACTAAAAAAAATATTAGTAACTTACTTAATCAAAACTTAAAAATAATCACTTAATTAGTTTAGCTTGTTGTTTTGTTCTAGAACTGAAAACAAAATTATTTATAATATTAAGTTAACCACTAAACATGTAAGAAAAACAATTATCAAACACAAAAAAAAAACTAAGTTCATTTAGGTTTAAAGTATAAGTTTTACTTCTCATCAGTGTTTACAAAATAATAACATATCTTTTTTCTTGACAGTATGTTGAAAAGTTTCGGTATAACAAAAGTCACGTTTTGATATAAATTAAACCTGCACATAAATGAAGTTTACAACAACAACAACAACAATTCAACGTTTGATGCAATGTCAGATTTGATTTGATAAACTTAGCCGATAATCTTTTTATAATATAAAGTATTATATTTTAGCACTATTTTTATGTATTTCTATACTCAGTTTTTGAAGTTAAAAAAAAAAAGTTATATTGTATTATACTTACATAAATATACATAAAAAGACAAAGCTATAGTTATTTATAATTTTTTTTCTTTAGCAACAAATTTTTGTCAGTATTTTCCAGCTGGCTCGGTGAACAATGCAAAAATTACGAAGTATAAGTTTATCAAAACCCTGCTGAAAAACAAATAGTTATGCTGAAACAGATTTATAGGGTAAAACGTTTGTTTTGAATGCTAAACTTCTATATACACATTTTTTATAAGCATACATACTAGTTATATAGTATATATAAAACAAGTACTGATTTTACATATATTTTAGGTTTGATGCTTATGCTTCCAATCGTCTTAAGAAAATGAAAAGCCTGTATACTGGGTGTCTCAGAAAGTTGTATACACTATGTCTTTAAAGTAATTTTTTGCTGTTTTTACTCGTTTTAACACAATAATGAATATTGGGTTTACTCTTTTTAAAAAAGAGTTCTCTGATGACTTTTTTTTTCGAACATTAATAAACTTTAACTTCATAACTGTTTAGAACATTAAAACATTTTTTATGGAAACCTAACTTTTTGAAACAGTATATTTATATTCTTTAACTAATTTGACACTACGTTTAACCTTAAAGAAATATTTTAATGGTCTTCAAAAGCAAGATAGATCTTCAATTACTTTATTAATAAAATATGAATAAAACACATATCCATAAAAAATACAAAAAAGCTACACTTCTGTATAAAATTGTATATTTTAATTTTTTAATGGAATTAACTCATCTTGCTGGCAAAGTGTAAAAACACAGATACAGCTTTTAAATATTTACAGCTTGTTTAAATAACTTAACAAACTTTCTTTTTGTAACTGAGATTATTTTGATGGGTTTAAATTATAAAGTTATTTATAAAATGCAAACTATTACAATTAAACTTAAATTTCGCCTTCCGGCTTTTTATTTTTAAATTACGTCATAAAGTTTTTTGTTACTTTTAGTAGAATTTGTTAAGTTTTTATATACCATTTGTAACTTATTATTAACAGATTACTCTTTTTTTTTTATATTTCATTTAACAAATCTTTTCAAAATTATCCATTTTCAAATGGTAAATGTTAAATGAACTTGATTTTTTTTGATTAGTTTGTAAGTACAGCTGAAAGTCTTCCTCTAATAATATTTATGTTAAGTTTTGCTGTGTGTTTTATTTTTAATTCAAACCAACAAGAAGCTGAAATTTTAGTTTAGTCGTTATTATTATTATTTTCTTCATCAGCTTTTACAACTTAAAAACATAAATAATTAATGTAAATATACTTAACGCTTATACGTTTAAAGATAGTATTTTACTACTGATTACTATAATTATTTTTAAATAACTGCGGCCCTCGAGTAATTTTTCTGTGAAAGTTGGCCCAGCAGTTACAAAAGGCTATCGACCCCTGTTCTAAAGTCAACCAAAGTAAACAAATTATAGTGTTTAATCTAGCTCCATGACAGATGATGTATTTTTATATAACTGTTCCTTTGACAGTACTTTTTGCGTCTTTTAAATTTTATCGTTTTAATAAACTACATTACTAAGTTTGTTAGCTCATAAAACGTTTTTAATTCTGTTTACATAAAATTTAAACTGAAAAACAACCTAAGATTTTTTAAAATATAATTGTATGCTAAGATTTTCTTTTAAATGCTACCATATTTAAATAAACGTAGTTTTGTAAAAGTTAAAGTTATTAATTACTTTCTTACAGAGTAAGTCTTTTATGATGAATTTTCATGTTTTAACAAATTTATTTTTAAACTGTTTTTTATTTTATATTTAGTTAAGAACTGAGTTTCACATAATATTTTTTTTTACTTTGTAAAAAAAAATTAACAAAAACAGTTTTTTGATGAAATTTTGAGAATATTGTTATTAAACGCTGTTTTTAAAAATTTATTTTATATAAAATCAATCTTAATTCAATATATACAAAGTTACGTAAATTTTTAAGAAGTTTTAAACAAAAACAACAAATATTTACAGATATACGCGTACTTTTTGAACCACATTTAATGTTGTTTCTTTTTTATCTTAGTTTTTTAAATGATAAGAAAAAATTTAACAAATTAATTAAATTATTTTTTGTTTAGCTTGGGTTTTCTTAAAAATAAGATTTGCATCAAGATAAAAAAAAAACCCTATTTCAAAATTTTTATGCAAAAAAGAATTAAAAGTTTTCTACTAATAAAAAAGACTTGAAAAAACTTTCTTTGTAAGCATTTCAATATTAAACATTTCAATCATCTATTTTATAAATAGTATATACTCAACGGTTAGTTTTTAGAAATCTCTATTGTTTGAGATTTTAATGCTAGAATTAACAAGATTAGTATTATCAAGTCACGTTGTAAGTAAATTGCTTATAATTAAAACGGTTTAATAATCATAAATTTTATAGAATTCAGTACTTTTTAAACGTGATTCAAATAAACATTTAACTTTTGAAATTAAAAGTGTTTTTATATTGGCTATACGTAATCTTACATTTAAAGGTAAAAGGAAAGATTTTGAAATATAAACTTTATGGCTTTTCAATTTATAATGATATTTTGAAAACCAACTTCCTTTTATTATTACTCTACTTCTTTATTAAATTCCAAAATAAAAAGGAATGTTTTTTCCTGATACCTAAGCAGAAAAGTTATCTGATGAAAATATAAAAAAGCCATTGTTTAAAATAATATTACTTTCTTCGAATTTCCGGAAATAAAACAAACTACTATGTTAAGTTTATCAATTTTTTATTTTTATGTAACTACATTTTTAATAAACTATTGAAATGTAGTTTTTATATTGTTTTAATGGATAAATACATACAAAAGTAGAATTGATTTTTACTGGTATTAAAAATCTTTAGTTGCTTTAAAATTAAAACCATGACTTACTTAAAAATAGTCTATTTTTAGCTACAACTATAATTAAATAGGGGTATAAACTATTTAAATCAAATTAAAACTGCACTATTGTACTAAAGAGTTTTAGCAAGTTAAAAGAACATAAATTAATATACTTAGTTGTAAATAATTTTACCTAAGTGATAGTTTTGAAAAAATATGAAAGATTAAACATGACCTTAGATTACAATAACTTACTGTTTAACAATTAAATAGCTTATAACTTGCTAGGAGTTAGTACAAGATAGGCTATAGGTGATTTGAAATTTTGTTTAAGCTACGACAGATAGTTAGTTTAGTCTTCTTAAAGCGTAAACTTAACTTGACTGGTTAAGAAAATATTTTAGTCTGTCAGTTATATAATTTTTTAACAAATAGAATATTGATAATGAAAACAATTGTCATGTAAGGTATATAAATTTACATAAGTAATTCAGAATATTTCAACTTTCCAGACATTTGATTAGTTTGAGGTCTTTTTTTCGGAAATAAGTTTAAAGTCTATGAATTTTATAAAGCAAATTGTCTTAAAACATGATAAAAACTAGAAAATTATGTCAATTTCGACACGAAAATAACCTGCAATCCTTGCGCAACTTGACAAATTTATATTTTGTTTTTCTACAAAAACATACTTGTTAAAACTTAAACTCTACGATTTATTATTAATGTACTGCATTGTTTAAATTTCTGTTTTGTAATAACACTTACTTATCATTGAAAGTTGATTACATAGTTACATAATACTTAAACTATTAGTTTAAAAATTTGTATAATCTTTTTGGTATTTAACTAGCTTATATGTTTATATATATATATATATATATATATATACAAACAAGTTAATGTTCAAACTTAAACACCTTCTACTGAGCCCACTTGAAGGGCTTTTATATAATTTATTGAAATGACGATTTTAAAAATGCTGGAACATATGTTTCATAAAGACAAAAAATATTGTCTCTAATCTTCAGCCAGTTCAAATTCAAAAGTTCATTATATATATATATAAATTAATATATAAGTAGAAGGTATTCAAGTTTAAATAATAACCTCATTATATATATATATATATATATATAAAATAAGGTTAATGTTTAAACGTAAACACTTTCAACTGAGCCCACGTGAAACATATGTTCCAGAATTTTTAAAATCGCCATTTGAATAAATTATATATATATATATATATATATATATATATAATAAGGTTAATGTTCAAACTTAAACACCTTCTACTGAGCTCACTTGAAGGGCTTTTAAATAATTTATTGAAATGGCGATTTTAAAAATTCTGGTACATATTTTTCATAAAGCTTTAATCATCAGCCAGTTAAATTCAAAATAAAAAGCACTGTACTGAACAAAGATACAAAAGTCATGCAAAAAAACAAAAAACAGTATGACGTAATATAGTACATTACAAATATTCAGTACAAAAATCGTTTTATAAAGTCATAAAGTTTTATAAGTTATAAAGCCATACTGTTTTTTGTTTTTTTGAATAACTTTTGTATCTTTGTTTAGTACAGTGCTTTTTATTTTGAATTTAACTGGCTGATGATTAAAGCTTTATGAAAAATTAAAGCTTTATGAAACATATGTACCAGAATTTTTAAAATCGCCATTTCAATAAATTATTTAAGTTTGCATCTTTAAATAAACCTTTTTATTAATAAAGCCCTCAAGGTGGGCTCAGTGTGAAAAATTTAATTTATTAAGTTAAATAACTTAATTCTATATATATATATATATATATATATACACATATAAACAAGCTAAAACTGTAAAGCATGTGTTTTGATAAGTTATTATTTAAGTTTTTGATCAATTTAGTTATGTTGTAATTATTACATAAAATAAAACAGTATTAATTTAGAATTAGATATTTTTTATTTTGTTGCTAAAGCACCAAATAAACGTGTCGTTTCAATTTAAACCATTTAAGTATATAATAACTTTTTTATGTCGTAAAATTTGAAAGCCATTTGAAAATCAAACTTTTATACCTAAATGTATAGAACTTAACAAAAAAAAACTGCATTGTTTGATAACAATAGATGCATTATACCTAATGATAATAAAAAAATAATATAGTTAATTTAACTTGTTATATTGCTTAGAAAATAGTGATATTACATTACAATACGTATATTTCTTGTTAGAAGAATTAGTTTATACTAATTAAGATATTTATCTGGGTTAATAAAACAAAATCTGTGCAAATTAGGAACAGTATTTTAGAGGATTTTACTACTTAATAGCAGCCTATTTAAAACTACATAATATAAACTTTTCATTAACAATCAGTTTTATTTATTTTTCTAATATAATTTAAAGCAGTTGTCGCTAAAACTTTGAAAACCTGTTATCAGTAAGTCAGTAAAAAAAAGTTTGGTGCAAACTTTTGATCAAATATTAATCATTTTTATAACTAAATCTAGTATTAATTTAAGTTGATTTCATAACTAATGAAAAGAGTTATTAATTTTTATGTTAACTCAAGAGGTTTTATAGTTACTGAATAAAATATACTACGTAAACTATAAAACCGTACGTGTACTAATTTAAAAATATTTTCGTTAAGAAGAGAAGTTTTAGGTTTTAGATTTATATTAAAGTACAAATGACAGACTTGTTAAGAAATTTATACTATATTTTTATACTTTTACCAAGTTTTATGAACATTTTTACAAGTCATTAGAAAAGTTCAAATTATTAATAAAATGATATATTTTAAAAGTTATATTTGCTTCATACTGAGACAGAATCGATTGGTTTTATTAAAAAACTTTCTAATTCATAAATCTTAAATCAATTTAACTCGTTCTCGTAATCTAAAACTTTCTCATAAAAACTTATCACGTGATAACAGTTTAATTTTAAAAAAAAACTAAAGTTATATATATATATACTTAAGAAACTATATTGCGTGGCAAAAACATTTATTGAAAAGTTATTGTCTAGGGTTTTCTATTGAAATGTCTTTTAATCTATGTACTTTTTTAAAATAATAACAACATCAACTTATTCTTGTACCTTAAACTGAGCTTATTTGTTTAAACTTTCTTATAGTTTTGTTTATATGTAACTTTTAATAATTTTTTTTTTGACGAAATTTGTTTCTTTTTCATTTCCTTTTTTGTAAAAAAAGTCAATTTTATAAATATGTGTTTGTTTAATTAGTAAACAAAAACTTTCGTTTGTATAGAATGAAATGCAAAATTTTCTGTAAGGTTTAATGTATGAGCTTGGTTTATTGTAACTAAGTTTAATGTAATATTTAAGTAAGTCATTTTAACGTAGATGAAATATAAGTTTTGTGTAGTTTAGCCGTTCTGATTTAAGTATACTAATTTTAAATTAAAGCTTTAAAACTTTACGTTTACTTATATTTAATTGAAGTAATAGAAGTATTTCTTTTAGTATCAATGATTTTAAAGCAAAAACAAAGTATTTATAAACATAATAATATTTTATTGTGCACATATAGGTCGATAAAAAATCTTAATAAAATTTTTAAATTTGAAAGCCCTTTATAACGATGTTATTGTATAGAAGCTGATAATATTATTTTAAAAATTTACCTTCGGATTTAAGTTAGGTAAATTGTTTTAGTAAGTATAGATATTAAAATTTGTTTATATAAAAAGCATAAAATCACAGTAAAATTACTTTATGATTTTAATGTGCCTTAAACCGATTTTGAAAATAAAAAAAAGGCTTTAAGGTATCGGTTTATCAGATCATAAAATTCAAGTTTAAGTTTTAAATTAACATTACTTAATATTGAATTTTATAATATATAGCTTTAAACTAAATTGAGCTGTATGATGAATTTAATAAAACAGTTTTTATATCGATTATAGTATTAAGTTTTTAATTAAAAGTCAATCAAGTATGCGAAAAATTATATGTAGTTTTAAAACATCATTTGAAGACTATTTAACACACCTTAACTATCCTTAAGATTTATTGTTTATACTCCTAAATGCTTTCACGATCTTGAAAAATTCCAAAACTTGCACGTTTTTTAACAACATTGTAAAGTATTAAAAATTATAAAAATTATTGAAAATTTTGAGCGACGTATCAAAATTATGGTGTTATTCATTATTTAGATAAAAATCTGAGTTTAAAAAACTGACAATTTTAAAATAAAAGCGATGAATTTGGGTTGTATTAAAAGTAATTTTTGAAAATCAATGAATGCATTTTCATTGTTCAGTAATTAGTGAATTCATTTTTATTAATACTTAAAAATATCTTTATGTTTTTTTAATCATTAGAAATGAACAAAAAAATTATTTCGGATACTGATCTTAAAGTTCAAATTGTTATTACGACAAATACCAGAATATATACACATGGTAATTTATAGATTTAAAATAACTTCATAACAACTTATCTTAAAATAAAATAAATATTGACAGTGAATTTTAAATGTTATCTTTATTGATTAAAGTGTTAAAAATTAAAGCCTTAGTGTTTTTGAATAAGCAGCTTCTTGTTTTAATTTTATTCAGCTATCTGTACAAAAATACTTGCTTCAAAATTCATCAAATGTGAGATCCTAAAATCTTTTACAGTTATTTTGCGCATGTTTTTTAATGACATCAGAACCTGACATACAAGTAGGTCGTCAAAAAATAGAAATGAATGCACTTGTTATCATGTTTGTTTTCGGTAAGATTAACGGAACTGTAAAAATTTAGTGTTTTCAAGCGCTCGCGCCCACACATTCTGACAGTGATGCGGTTTCCAGCGCAAAGAAGTCGCCCATTTATCTTCGCGGTTCAGACTAAACGTCACATACACACACACTTTCGTATAGAACAAGCGGTTCTATACTTTTCGAGCACGATATTTTACCAAAAAGAAAGGAAGAAAGAAAACTCAACCTAATTTTGCACGGGTTTAGGTGCAAGTAGAAAAAAGGTTTGTACGCATATAAAAGGAGTTAGAAATACACCAGCTGATATCTAAGTCTAATTGAAACGATAAAATCAATAGAATATAAAAACTTAAATCTAAAAAAGAAGAAAAAAAAATTTTGCTTAAAATCTGGAAGAAACTTTAAATATGTTTTCTGTACAGTTCAAGGTTTATAAAAACCTACCGAGCAGAATTTTTTAAAATATTTAATAAAGTAAACAGTTGCAAACAGCGTTTAAATCTTTCTAAATTTCAGGTGTTAGAATTATGGCTGTAGCTTGAATTTGTTTTATAGATTGATCATAAAACTTTAATAAGCTTGATTTTAGTTTTATCTGTTTTAGCTTAAATTTTTTGATCAACAGTTCAAATGTTTGTTGAAAACTAACCGCAATATAAGTAGTAAGATACAATATGCTTATTATTGCAATAAAGTTTTACAAAATTAACAAACATTTAAAATATTTGAACAATGTTTTTAATTTAAATTAATATTACAAGTAGTTATATATTAAAAAATCAAAAAAAAAATCTTTTGAAACATGGTTACACTTGTAAAAACTATATTTCTTTACGTTTTAAAGAATGTTGACGTTAGAATAAAAGAAATAAGATAATTTAATTTTCAACTAATTACTTCATTTTATTTTATAACTTCAAGGAGTTTGTTGTAAAAAACGAAAATTTATTTGAGTTTCGCTTATTTGATAACTAATAGTGCTTATGATAACTTAAATATTTTATACATAACAGTTTGTATACTTGTAATTAAATTCTTTAAAAATAACTAGGCAATTTAATTTTTTGAATACTTATTTTTATCTTATAAAAGTTAGTAAAAGGTTTTAAGAGTTTTTTCTGTTGTTGAGTTGTTGTAAGAATTTTTTTTAAATTTAGTTCGTTTTTAAAAATAAAATTTAAAAAATAAATATGTTTGAAGATTTTTACAATTTAAGCGATCAACAGTGTCTGCTGTTAACTTACTATATATAACTTAAGTTGGTTACATATTATCAAATTAAACGTTGTCTTTGATAAGTGTAAAGCAGAATTTTTATTTTTTTATTTATGTTTTAAAGTATGTGATAAAATGATATATCTGAATAGTTTAAGAATAATTCAGCCTTTATATTACGTACATACTTTGAGTTATTAAACTACTACCAATCATCAATTTTTAGAATAGTCCGTATCATATCATAGATAAAAACTAACATAGTCTCTTTAAAAAATAGATTTGTTGTTTTATCATGAAAATTAATCTTAAATTGTAATCGAATATTTTTTTACATTTGATGTAGATTAACTTCGTATTATTTTTGATTGATAGATTAACTATCTCAACTTTTTTATACATGCTATTGTAATGAAAATTAACCCTCTATATGTTTATTTAGTTGTTTAAATGTCGAAAGTTGTATATATAAGTATAATATTATATAAATAGTTCAAACAGAACAAATCTAAAACCAAAATCAGTTGAAAAAAAAACTTTTAGGCCTATAGTTTAAATTTTTTAATCTTATTGTTGTTACATGTTTAGACAATGCAATCAACAAAAACAGCAGTTTATTTATTCAAAAATTAAAAAAGCTTCAAGGAAATCATTTATTAAAAAAATATCATTTTTTTTTTGAAACATATAAATTGTACTTAGGCGTAATCACGTGATTATGCGGAAAACACGGGAATGTGTGTCTTCGTTTTAACGTGTTTTTATTACAATACTATGTTATACACGCTAGTTTTAACAAATTAATTAGTTTTATAATTACGTCGAAACCGCCACCCATATTTAGATTATATCAACTTATTTCTATTTAGTTTAAATTTTAGTACTTTTATCATAGCGTTAAGTAAGTAAATATTTTAAACTTAACTAAACTAATTTTAAGCTTAATTTTTTAAATGTATGAAAAAAAAAATTGTGTAAGCTAATAATATTTTGTTTTTGAAACAGAATTTAATCAAAACTAGAGCTCAATTTGCTTTTAGTAAAAAGTCTGAGAAAGATATACTTTAATCAAACTTGTTTAAAATGAAGCTAAACATTGTAGCTTTGCTGATTCTTTCAGGATGTTTATTAGCATCTGCTAGCAAATGCAGGACTGACGATTTATGTGAGTTTGAAAACGCACGCTATAATAAGGCACTATGTATCGGACGGCTGTGTTGTTGGGATGATTATGCTCGAAAGTGTTATAGCAACTCAAAAACTTCTGAAACAAGTAAGAATGTCACTATATCTTAAACTCCTTAAAGTTTTAACTAAAGAACATTTTAGATCATCACGTTCGGTATTCTGATAACGTTATAACACTCCCTGGACGTAATAACAATGGACCTGCTAGTTCTGATGCCTCTTTATATCTTGGCGGATCACTTTCGTTAGAAATGTTGCTCGCTATTATGCAGATGAGAAAAGACGGAGTTGACAAATCTATCACTACCGCACTAATTGCTGATTGTTAGTTTATTTTCTAGTAACAAATAATACAGAATTTAGGAAGAAAACTATCCCAATATAAAAAAAAGTCTGAATGCTATTATTATTATAATTATTTTATAGCTATTCTTTGTAAGAATTACAATATAAAATTTAAAAATTTCAAATATATTTTTTAACTCAAATTCTTTTGTTTAGAAATATATGCGTACATTAGGTTTATTTATTTTATAGCAATTCCTAATGGAAAACTTCTGTACTACTTGGCTGACAATGACTTGTCAACGTCTGAACTAGTGGACTTACTAGGAGACTGTAAGTTAAATACATTAAAATAATTATTATTTGGAATAATTTTAAACTGTTTTAATAAATTAAAACAGTTAAAGGTCTTGATATAGATCCAACAAGTGCAATAGTAATAAATGGCGGAGATATAAAGGATGTACTTATGGCCCAAATGGCAGGAGAAATAGGTATTTAAAAGTGTTTATCATATAAAAAAATAAATATCATACTATTTTTTGACTTTCTTGAGAAAAAATTGTTAAAATATTAAACATGTTTTATATGTTATTTGAATTTTTATAAAGTACAACATAATGTACATAATAATAGGAATCCATCCTGTTCTTCTTGACTTGATTATTGCGAAAGAGAGTACTCTTGTTAAAGAACATTTAATTGAATCAATGGATCTGCCTGACGATCCAATAACATCACTTATTCTTAAAAATCTTCTTTCGGGAACAACGACAACTTCAGCAGATATAAAAGCTAGTTTTAAGGATCAACTTATCGACGAACTAATTGGATCAAGTTAGTTTCAGTAAAATTATATTAAATCTTTTTTTAAGTTCGTTTCTGTTCAAAATTTAGATATCATGCTATAAATGTGTACTTTTACTTAATGATGTTATACAAATTCTATTTGTGACAGATTTTGACACATTCACATCGTTGGCATTTAAAGCCCTCTTAAACAAAGAAACTGAGAAAGCAAAAAAACTTCTTCTTATTTCCCAACTTTCTAAGAAAGGTATAATAAACAATTTTTTTAGTTATATTTTAAGGCTTCTTACTTATTTCGCTTTTTAGACTTCAAACCAGACTATCCTGAAAACGAAGCTATTTTCGCCTTCATGGTAGATAAATTAAAGGAAGACCCTGGAAAAATAAATCCAAAAATAGTTTTAGCGATGGCATTAGACGAAAAGATACCTGCTTTGAACCCAGCAGGAACTTTTATGGAAATCTTTGGAATCACAGCTCAAGACTATGTATGCGCTGCTCACACCGATGACTTGGTTGTAGAATGTAAAGCTTTACCAGTGGGAGGAAATACCCTCGACTGCTTTAATGTTGGCTGCTGTTTAAAGCCTAATCCTAATGGAATTAGTGCTCCCATTTGCTACGAAAACGTTTTAGGAAACATTGGTAAGTAATATAATATTTTTTCTACTGAAGTATAAAATAAATATTGATCTCTAATTAAACGAAACAGAGGTCAATAGTCAAAGTTTACTTCGAGATTAACTGTTGGTACTTTTAAAATTTTAGGAATTGGACTCTCTCAAGCGTTAATCGACGCAGAAGATTTAAAAGCAAACGTTTTTGGAGGTAGTTTACCAGGGATTGCAGAATTCTATCCCGACGGAATCCCATGTAAGATATTTCAGTTCAAATGTATCTAAAATATAAAACACACTAAAGATAATTAATTAAAATTAATTTACTAGCTTATGTGAAAAAAGTAGATTTTTTATAATCTTTCATATAAAATAAGAAAAAAATTTTTTAGGGATTATAAGTGACCAAAAACCTGTAATCAATCTCAATCCTAACGGTCTTGACAGCTGGTGGGATAACATAAAAAATTTAGGGCCTGCAATTCACCCTAACCCTAAAATGAGAGTTAGTTTTTTGATTTCAACAATCAAAAAAAAATTACATATATACATAAAAAAATATTTTTTTTTACAGCCTTTATCTTCTTATGGAGGATTCAACCCAGGATTCGAATGGCAGCCTCATGCAGTAACACCTTTCCCTACTTCGACACAAGGGCCAAGTATCGCTATGATGGCCACTGAATCACCTGGTGTATACCCTTCAAACAACATCGTGAATTATGCTGCAGTTCCACCATTAGTACCACTCACAATAGAAGCTTACTCATCATGTTTCAGTGTACCAAGTGCAAGCAAAATTCCATGCATGTCTAACGCTGACGCATTGGTCCAAGGAAGTGCAGGGTGTGTGGCATTGGGCTGCTGCTTTATAAGAAACATAAAAGATCTAGATACACCTATGTGCTTTAGTACCATTGAAAAAGGTAATTAACAAAAATAAGTTCAAACAGAAATATTTCTGTCAGTATTTGTTTTATATTAAGTTATTGCTGTTTGAAACGTTACAATATATAAAAGTAGTTTATATGTAAAAATGTGTCTTTTCAAGTTTACTTAGAATCAATATTGAAACTCTTAGGCCAGTGCCATAATGTTGCGGATAATGAAAAAATTGAATGCGGAGCACCAGGAGTAACCATTGATGAATGTTTATCGGACAAAAGATGTTGTTTTGATGACTCAAAAGCTACTGTTCCACATTGCTACTTTAAAAAACGTAATTTAATTTAATATGTTTTATACCACTTTAATGTAAACCAATAAAAGTAAGTTGACCTATATTCACTTTACAGCAGTGTTTGTTATATCGTACAAGCTATAATTCAAAAAAAGTAACTCCTTACAGAATGAAGTTTTATAATTCTTTTAGTATTGTACTTATCTTTAGTCTAGTAAAAAAACTACAGAATAAACATTTTAAAAACATTACTATAAGTAAATCATAAATACTATGCTGTAAAATCCATTGCAGTTGTAATTATGCTTTACATGTTTTAGCTTACACTGTAGAAGCATTAATTTAATTTACATTGAAATTTATTTATAGATGGTTTTATTCCTGATGAAGCAAGGTGTGCATCAGCCGTGACTAAAGAAGACTGTTTTGCTAAAAGTGAGTATTTATTTAGTTAATATTTTCTATATGTTTATTTATAAAAAAAAAAATGTCTTTTAGTTAACAGTTTTGTTTCACGGGATAGCTGTTTGAGGGCTGGTTGTTGCTATGAAGCACCTAACACTCACAGCTTTTTAGCTCAAGCACTCGGTATGACTACGCCTGGAAGATGCTTTAAAGTACCAGGTTAGTGTTGTTAGAGAAAATATTTTTTTTTACTATGCATAAGTTTTACTTACAATGTTTTCACTTTACTTCAAAAAATAAAAATTCGTACTTTAGATTTATTCGTAAAGCTAAATCAAAAAATAGTAAATAAGTAATATTGAAGTGTGTAAGTTTTCAAAGCAGAAAAGAATAAACTTTTTTTTTCAAAAAAAAAAACTTATTTTAGCTTTGGATCTGAAACCAACTGATACACCCCCTGCTCCTGTTCCTCTTCCAAGTCAAACTACGGAATGTAATCTATCACTTTTACCTTATGATCGCGTGCAGTGTGGCCCTGCAGGTATCGACCGGTTCCAATGCGTGTTTAAATATGACTGCTGCTATAAATTGGAACTCTATTTGGACGGCGTGCCGGCATGCTTCGCGAAGACTGTAGTTTAATAATTAAGTAGAATTTTAATTAGAAAAGAGTGAAAAATGCGTATCTTGCCGTCTTTTTTGTTTTGTACTATTTTGACTTTTGTACTTTATTGCTGCAAACTGAACTGCCTCTACTGTACTAAAAATGATAAATTGAACAGCTCCTATAAAGTGTATTGTAGTTATACAAGTACTTAAAAACTGTAAAAATACTTGTCATTACTTTCATTATACGTTCTTTTATGCAGTTAGAGAGCTGTTTAAAGTAAAGTTTTTTTTTACTCTATTTATTAACGTTTGTGTATATTTATTTTTTGTGTTCATTTCTAACAAAGTATTGCTCAACAAAGGCAACTAAGAACATGTATTTAAAAAAAGTTATGTTGATTATATATAAGACTAAGACAAAGGCAAAATAATGTTAATGTGACTTTAAATCTTGACGTTATTTATTTATCGTTGCCTGCAAGAATTATTTTTTACTGAAAATGCGATTTCAAATCTAAACATGAGTTTATTCATTGTTGCCTGCAAGAATTGTATCTATTTAAAAATTTGGTAGTTTGGATCATATTTTTGTCTCACACAATAAAAACATTCAAACTGTAATAAATTGTATTAATACTTATAAAAAAAGCGTTTTATTTTTAGGTTGTTTTATACACCTAATAAAAAATTCAAAATTAATGTTTTATTTTAGTTTTCATTCGTCAATGTATTATCTACTGAATTGTAACTTTAGCTATCTACTTCATATTAAACTACGTAAAAAAAAATAATAATTACCATATAAAACGTTATCATGTCTTAGGATGTGTGCTTTCTTATATATGTATCCTGGGCCTGGCGGTTTACTGACTATAACGCGCTAGTATAACGTAGGATTCTAAGTTAGTTCTTAAGCTAGTGTTTAAACTTATTTAGTTAATTGATATTACACATGTTTTAGAAAAAAAAACTGTAAAAAATACAAATTATAAAGCAAGCGAATTAGAAAATTAATGAACTAAGAATCTTTAAAAACAATGAGCTATAAGTAAAAAAAAATCATATGTTATTTAAATTAAAAAATTCACATCATTTAAAATTATTACTTGGTTTCTTTATACTTACTTTAGTCTGAACTTTATTTAATCTTAATATTTCAATCAAGGTAATGTATGCTAAAAAATGTATGAAATGATATTTAATACAGGTAAATACATATCTATATTGTTAAAGGTATCTTTAATCGAAATAAAACTCAGAATGGTGGTATGACGTAATGTACATTTTTGTAGGAGAAACAAATACAAATTATAACATTTTTTCTTTAAAATTACAAAAAAAAACTCAAGCTTATTAAAGAAAACTTGTATTAGTACTTTATGGTAAGTATCGAAAATACAAAGACTCGATAAAGTTTTTTTAAGAATGTAGTGTCAAAATAATTGTTATACTTAAAAAAAATTTATCGGTTATTGAAAATTGCACTACACAGTGGGCCAGAGCTTCGCTTAACGTAAGTTATAAAGTAAAGTTTTTTATTTAATCAATAGTTATAAATCAAACAATTCAAAAATATATATGTGATGTAGCCAAAGGTTATAATAAAAACAAGTTATTGAGTAATCTTCCTTTATTGTACCAACATATGTTTCTGTGTGTTAACGGATTAACACACTTCAACTGGGTTATGAATGGAAAGAAATAACCTATCTTTGTTAACAAACGCTTAAATTTATATTATGGTTAGCCGAAGATTATATTAATTTTCAAATTAATTAATTTACAAATTTTCCAAAAAAAAAGTTATCTGAATTTAAGTTGTAACTTTATAAAATGTTTTTACTTTATGAGCTTTTTTATTAAGCCTAGGTTCATTTTAAACTTTAAGATTTAACAAGTTTACCTAATATATTTATGTGTTTTTACAGCTTGTAAATGTTTATTAGATGTTTAATATGAAGTTTTAATACTGAAATGTTTAAATCACATTAGAAAAAAGTAAGTTCTATAAGTTTTATAAGGAGACGTTAATTAATTAAGTAAGTTTAATTTTTGCAGATATTCAAGTTCAGTACTTTGAACACTTATTCTCAACTAACAAGTCTCTAAAAGTTTAGTAAAGCTTACAACTCTTTTTCAATTAACAATACAAAATATTTTAAACAATTCATCTGTTTTTTTTTTAATACAAAAATTAAAAAATTAAAATACCTAAAAGTCTAACTAAATTTTTATTTGTTTATTAAAATACAAACACGTTTCTTTAAAAAATTGATGGGGCTTACAACTATTGTTCGATCTACCTGATGAAAACATCTTAAAAAAATTGTCTTATTTTGTACATGTCAATTTTTTAAGCACACCAAAAAAAATAATGAGTAAGCTGAATTTTAGCAGATATTCAAAATCAGATATTCGTGTATTTTAACACTTATTCGCAACAAACACGTTTCCAAAAATTTATTAAGTTTACAATTCTTATTTAATTACACAAAAAACATGTTAAACGATTCGTCTTGCTTTATAGATGTCAAACTTTATTTTAATATAACTAAAACATTGAAAAAGACTTTTCATGATCTTATAAACCAACTAATTAATTACTTATCTGTCCTATATAAAATAAACACGTTTTAAAAAACTTTATGGAGCTTATAATGGATACCTTTTAACGTGTTGTCCAGGACATGGGTATGACATCTTTTTAGTTCTAGGGTATGATGAAAAGAACATTGAAAAAATATTATTTTTAAGAGCTAAAAGTCCAATTATGTTTTTCCTTGTTTGTTCTATATAAAACAAACACCTTTCCAAAAAAATTAGTGGAGCTAACAATTTCTAACTAAACTATACAAAAAATAAAAAAACGATTTGTTTTGTTATTTAGATATGAAATTTTATATATAGATTAAACTAAAACACCTAATTTTGTTTTTAATTTATTTAAAGCCTAGTTATTTTTTAACTTGTTTATTCTATATAAAACAAACACGTTATAAAAATTAACCGAGCTTACAATTCTTATTCAATAAAAAAAACATCTTAAACTATTCGTTTTACTATAAGAATATTACATTATTATTGAGAATCAACAAAATCGGCGAAAGTCTGCAGAACAAGTCCGGACTTTCGTTAGCCGTGAGACAAGCTCAAACTTAACAAAAGGGTTGATCATGCCAATTCGATCATCAGACCACAAGTTTCGGTAGACTGAGACCGGTTTCGTCCTTATTAGGACTCATCAGTCAGTCACAACCGAAAAACTTGTAGTCGTCAATCTACAAACGGTTTATCATGCTTTCGCATGAAGCAACCATTTGCTGGCAATGATTAGTGACGTCAGCATTGTCTTTGCCGTGCAACGTTTAAAACATTGTCCACTAGGCAAGACATCTGGTACGCTCGTTTTAGTACAATCAACAAAATCGGCGAAAGTCTGCAGAACAAGTCCGGACTTTCGTTTGCCGTGAGACAAGCTCAAACTTAACAAAAGGGTTGATCATGCCAATTCGATCATCAGACCACAAGTTTCGGTAGACTGAGACCGGTTTCGTCCTTATTAGGACTCATCAGTCAGTCACAACCGAAAAACTTGTAGTCGTCAATCTACAAACGGTTTATCATGCTTTCGCATGAAGCAACCATTTGCTGGCAATGATTAGTGACGTCAGCATTGTCTTTGCCGTGCAACGTTTAAAACATTGTCCACTAGGCAAGACATCTGGTACGCTCGTTTTAGTACAATCAACAAAATCGGCGAAAGTCTGCAGAACAAGTCCGGACTTTCGTTTGCCGTGAGACAAGCTCAAACTTAACAAAAGGGTTGATCATGCCAATTCGATCATCAGACCACAAGTTTCGGTAGACTGAGACCGGTTTCGTCCTTATTAGGACTCATCAGTCAGTCACAACCGAAAAACTTGTAGTCGTCAATCTACAAACGGTTTATCATGCTTTCGCATGAAGCAACCATTTGCTGGCAATGATTAGTGACGTCAGCATTGTCTTTGCCGTGCAACGTTTAAAACATTGTCCACTAGGCAAGACATCTGGTACGCTCGTTTTAGTACAATCAACAAAATCGGCGAAAGTCTGCAGAACAAGTCCGGACTTTCGTTTGCCGTGAGACAAGCTCAAACTTAACAAAAGGGTTGATCATGCCAATTCGATCATCAGACCACAAGTTTCGGTAGACTGAGACCGGTTTCGTCCTTATTAGGACTCATCAGTCAGTCACAACCGAAAAACTTGTAGTCGTCAATCTACAGGTCTAATAAGGACGAAACCGGTCTCAGTCTACTGAAACTTGTGGTCTGATGATCGAATTGGCATGATCAACCCTTTTGTTAAGTTTGAGCTTGTCTCACGGCAAACGAAAGTCCGGACTTGTTCTGCAGACTTTCGCCGATTTTGTTGATTGTACTAAAACGAGCGTACCAGATGTCTTGCCTAGTGGACAATGTTTTAAACGTTGCACGGCAAAGACAATGCTGACGTCACTAATCATTGCCAGCAAATGGTTGCTTCATGCGAAAGCATGATAAACCGTTTGTAGATTGACGACTACAAGTTTTTCGGTTGTGACTGACTGATGAGTCCTAATAAGGACGAAACCGGTCTCAGTCTACCGAAACTTGTGGTCTGATGATCGAATTGGCATGATCAACCCTTTTGTTAAGTTTGAGCTTGTCTCACGGCAAACGAAAGTCCGGACTTGTTCTGCAGACTTTCGCCGATTTTGTTGATTGTACTAAAACGAGCGTACCAGATGTCTTGCCTAGTGGACAATGTTTTAAACGTTGCACGGCAAAGACAATGCTGACGTCACTAATCATTGCCAGCAAATGGTTGCTTCATGCGAAAGCATGATAAACCGTTTGTAGATTGACGACTACAAGTTTTTCGGTTGTGACTGACTGATGAGTCCTAATAAGGACGAAACCGGTCTCAGTCTACCGAAACTTGTGGTCTGATGATCGAATTGGCATGATCAACCCTTTTATTATTGAGAATTAGTAAAAACATAGAAAAAAATATTTCTTTTATGACCTAAAGCTCAGACTATTTTTTTTTGTTTGATTTTTATAAAACAAACTCTTTTCAAATAAATTTAATAAAGCTTACAAATTTTATTTTATTTACACAAAAGATACATAAACGATTCTTGATGCTTTATAGTTATTTTTAAATTAAGAAATTACAATTTTTTTTTTTACAATTTAAAAAATAATAATTTTTTACACGCTTGTTCTTTTTACAAAAGTAAACACGTTTCCAATAAATTTAATTTAGTATTCGGTTCTAGATATTTTGTCAAAAAAAAAAAAAAACTTAAGCCATTTGTCTAGCCTTGTAGATACTAGAACTTTTTTCAGATAAAAGTAAGAAACAGAAAAAATATCTTAATACCAGCTTTAATTCAAATGAATTTTCTACTGTTTTCGATAGTCATGTACTATTCTATTCCATATGTAAATATCATACTTGTGTTTTTACTATCTTAAACAATATTTTCTTAGTTATACGTCATAATAGACGGTTAGCATTTGTGCGGTTCTTATAACTTAAACTTTAGCTACAGTACCCTCTCGCAAACCTACGCAGTCGTTTAGTTACGCATTTTAGAACTCTCAAAAAACACAAAAAAATATTTTAAACATGTTAAAAACTGTAAAAATTAAACCTATTGTACGTATTAAATTAACAATGTAATTAACAAGTTTTTTATGTAAAATTTTGAATGCTAATTCATCTTTCAAAATTTCTAGACTTTGTAAAATTATGTTATTTGGATAAACATTTAATTGTGGGTAGGTGTCGAATTAGCATGAGCTCACAAAATTGCATTAGGGAACAAAATTGCACAAGGAAACTTTAGCACAGAGGATCAATTTTGCACGGGGTAATTTTTTATTTTTATTTTTTTTATTATTTAGTTTTTAATTTTTTTTTTCTTCAACTTTAATTTATTTTTTGTTATTATCACTGCTACCACTAACCCTTACCCTCGGTCGGTAACTTATTTTTTCTTTTTATTTTTTTATAAATATTTTTTTAAATACTATTTATTGTTTTAATTTTATTCTAATTTTACTATCACTGTTACCCCTAACCCTCGGTTAGTAGCTTTTATTTTATATTTTAATTAAATCACTTTTATTAATTTTTCTCGTTTTTTTAAATAGTAATCTTTATTAGTTTTATTTTTATTATTTCTATCACTATTACCCCTAACCCTTACCCTCGGTCGGCAACAATTTTTTCTCCTTGTTTTTCTATATTAGTTTATCTTTTAGTTGTTTTTATTTTTTTATCTTTTTTATAATTTTTTTTTTTGTTTTTTATTTACTCTCGTACAAAACTGACCCTTTGTAAATTGTCTTCGTGCAATTTTGTCCCCTCGTGCAAATTTTTTTTT